>NC_061089.1:62713025-62743025 GCF_015104395.2 Macrobrachium nipponense
AAAATGAAACGTGAGCGAAAAATAGGACAGACGCACTGTAGTAGATTCACATCAACCGTGCATTTGATGTCTAGGCCAGTCCCTTACGACGCTCCTGATTGGCTGTTGATAAGCCAATCACAGGGCTGGAAACTCTCAGTCTCTCTCGAGAGTTCACATGGAAGGTTTTTGTTCGACCTCTCCTAAGGTATACGTCTTTCAGGAGAGGTGGAACATACATCCTGCCTATGTGAACTCTCAAGAGAGACTGAGAGTTTCCAGCCCTGTGATTGACTTATCAACAGCCAATCAAGAGCGTCGTAAGGGACTGGCCTAGACTTCAAATGCACGGTTGATGTGAATCTACTATTGCTGTCTTTAAAGGACTGATAGTTCCAGACAGTTAGAGACTTCTGGTTACTGAGTAAACAACATAATTTTCTTGTCATTCAAAATTATATAACCCCAGAAAGAGAAAACGATATCAATTTTATCCGTTCTGATAATATAGAATGTTTGGAATCTTTACTTAAATATGACTCAGCTATGCAAAAGTATCAAAAACATAGAGAATTAATTTTCAATTCTTTTTAATTATTCCCCTTCCTCAATGTGGTATTCCGTTCAAAGAATAATCATCATCTCTTCCTTTATACGTTTCTTTTTTAAATCTTGTCTTCGTCATCTCTCCGAGGATTTCTCAAGGCAGTCCCGCTCTCTTAAACATTTCTTCGAAGCAAACACAAGGGACCTTAATAAAGAATCATTATCATCATTATATTGCCGGTTATGCGTCGTTACATCGCAATTTTGTAATTGTAATTTACTCCTGCAATTTCGAAATCATCATCATCTTGCATTCAACAATTTCCCGTCATTTGCGGCTGGCTCGGCCGACCTTGCACTTGGAACAGGCATTTCTTTTTCTATGCTTAAATCCTGGGAAGAAATAGAGGGATTTGGGGGGTTGGGGGGGGGGGTGATATGGGGCTGAATTGTGGCGTAGGGTAGGTGAGATGCTGTCCAACTTTCAAAGGGATAAAATTAAAGCGTTTTCAGCCGCTGTCTTTTTTGCCTTTCAAGAGACTCTCGTGCACTTAATAAACCCTGTGCATATGTGTGCAGTATGTGCGTTCTTATTTTCGGATAATATAATATCTATTATATATTATATATATATATTATATATATAAATATTATTATATATATATAATATATATATATATATATCCTAGAATATATATCCGTTATACATCTTCGATGTGATTGTTGTCTGCACTTTTCAAGTTTCGCTGCCTGTGTGGAAACTTTATTTAAAAATGCAAATTTTAGCAATTACCTACAGATTGATTCCAATGAAAACTGTTTATTTAGATGTTTTAGGCATTTTCATATTCCTTTAGTTCTTAAAGTTATAAGCATTTTTTATTAATGTTATTTGAAAATGATCTACTTGGTACTCTATTGTTGAGAGAATTTAATATATTGTCATCTTTGGCATTCTTTAATTGTTGCCCTTTATGTCGAATTCAAGTGTATACAATTTCTAACATCTCTGTTCGCTTCTTATGAACACCATGAAAGGACAGAAGAGAGAGAGAGAGAGAGAGAGAGAGGGGACCCATTCATATCTATATCTCTGCAATCTTTTTCTCATTCTCTTAGCCCAGTCCCCTCCATACTTCAATTCGGAAATGGACAAAACTCTTGTCAGTTTAATCTGTTCATCCATTACCAGTAATCAAATCAAGCAAGGTTTTGCATGCAACTATTGCTTGTCCTTTTGACCCATTTAAATATGAGTGAGACAAAGGCCCCTCGCTGCCATCTTTCATCGCGAGTATTCTGGAAAATGTAGAGGGTCTATCCAGCCTCGCTGCCGCTGCTGGATTCGGAGCAGTATTTGTTGACCTCTGGGCGATATTTCTCTCTAATATTTAATTACCCGCTGCATTTTAGTTCCGCGTTCCACTGACGAATACTTCGTGCTTCAAATGTGCGTTCCACTGGAATGACGGACCATTCCAGCCATATGACCCAGACAGGATTGGCTGGAGTCGGGGGCGAGCGTTAGCTGAATCGATTTTGGCGGTCATTGGATGCAGTTTCCATCTTCTTTTTGAGCTTTAGTTATCGCCCCGGAGCAGATGATACTTTTATTCAAATATATAAAGGCTCGCAGACGACTGCTATGTCTGAATGAAGGGATATGAGGCGTATGAGATATCGGGGTTTATCCCCAGAAAAAAAAAAAAAACGCAACGGATTTGCCCCTAATCCTACCTTGATTTATGTGGCTTGTTTTAACTAAACAGAGATGTACTTAATTCTGAATCCTTCACTTTGTCACTTATATTTGTTTGGAGAACTTTGCCGGCTGTGTCTGTCTTCTGGTCCGAGGAAGTTCACTGGGCGTCACAAATGTAATAGCGGCGTAGGGGAGGACTCAAAGAAATGGACCGGGGGAAAGGATATTGAAACACAAACTCACAAACGGAGTGAGGCACTGACACAAACACGTAAACTCAGAGAGTTATTGTAACACAAACATGTCCAACTATCGAGGCACAAGCTCAACAAACGTGAGGAAACAAGTATGTAGGGGGATCAAGACGGGAAAAGGAATAAACGCGTTAGCATATAGATTGAAGGTAGATGGTAAAAGACAATATGGACTAATGAAAAGAGGAACTGAATGCGTATGTGTGCGTGCATACATAGAGAGAAATACAATCTCTCTCTCTCTCTCTCTCTCTCTCTCTCTCTCTCTCTCTCTCTCACTTTCCTTTTATTCTCAATCCCTGCATTAATGTGATGACATGCTTGTATGTATCGAAGATATCAGGTAGACAGATGCAAGCACTCCTGGAATAGAATAAATTAACGCCACTCCCGGAACAGAATAAATTAATATTTGACAAGTAGATATGCATTGTTCTGGACGTAGCTGGTATACCTGTATATTGCATGTCTAGTATGTATGTTGAATTATTTACTAGTATGCATAAAGTTTTGTCATATATCTCTATCTCTCATTCACACACACACACACACACACATACACACACACACACACACACACACACATATATATATATATATATATATATAAGAGAGATGAGAGAGAGAGAGAGAGAGAGAGAGAGAGAGAGAGATTTATATCCAGTGATTCGACTGTGTATTCTAAAGCATTGCTAGGGGTATATAGTATTGTGATGGTACAGAGCATTCACGAATATCCTTCTTATTATTTATTATTATTATTATTATTTTTTTTGCTGTTGATGAGTTTGAAGCATAGTCTGGCACCATCGTTACAATCGTGACAGCAAAGTTCACACTACAATAATGATGAAAAAATATTTCACTACTTTGCAGAATTTCAGTTCTCGATAATTTGTTAATGGATGACACATTATTCACTTTAAGATCAGTGTTAATAAATCAGAATATATCAATATTAAAGTATAGGCCATATTATGTATGTATGTATGTAAAACAACTTTATACAGGCATATATTCATATACAGATACATATATAAATAAGAGAAAATAGATCATATGTAAGTATCGGCTTTTATAAAAACCAAATTACTTTAATAATACGACTATTTCAATGGTTTTTCCTTCTACAAAGTTATATTAAACAGGTATTCATAAATCATTCACATCATTTTGTTAAAAAGAAAACTTCAAAAATTACTTTTATTACTTGACCTTTAAACGGTGTCTGACTTAGTCACATACTTTTTTTTGGTTAAAGAGCAAAATCATTCTATCTCCGACATGTGTGGAATTTGTACACATGTCTTCTTTTGTTTGGGAAAGAACATTTGATACGAGATGTCGGCTAACTTTCTTGGTAATTAGTTTACCTTTACTTAAGACTGGTGCTCTTCGTTAACTAATGTAATCTTTTACATGAAGAAAATTAATTCATGTTACAGATTTTTATTGTTGCAAAACTGCAGGCATGAAGTGTCAGATTTTTATTCAGATAATAAAAGAGATTAAGATCAGTAGTTGGAATTATAAACGGTTAGAAAAGATAGGACGAGATATTCAGATGCCGAGAAGCAAAGGAGAGAGAGAGAGAGAGAGAGAGAGAGAGAGAGAGAGAGAGAGAGAGAGAGAGAGAGAGAGAGAGAGAGAGAGAGAGAGAGAGAGACGGCAGGAAGAAAGAATGACACTAAAACAGTTATCAAGAAGCAATAGTTTTGATTTCCAGTTTCTATCTACATGATTTCTTAACAATAATCATAAAAGTTCCCTGGGCCACATATAGCATTATTAAAGCGCTCCTTGAGAAGCTAGCAAATTATCAAGTGTTCGTGAAGAGGAATAAGAGCACAGCCACTTTCGAAGATTTTTAAAACTTATGCATCCATCTAAAAATGAATCCATTGTTGGCTGCGCTATAGTGAACATATTAGGGCTGGAACAGAGCTCTTGGTATCAGCAGAAATAACACCAGATCCTCACATTGACCCTGATACCTTCACTGACCCTGACCCTGACCCTCCTCCCCACCATCTTCTCTCTCTCTCTCTCCTCTCTCTCTCTCCTTAAGGATGAAATCATATTTATTCAACATGAGCCCGCTTTCTCTTTTCATTTTAGCCTGACCATTTGGCCCTACAGCCCTTGATCTCCGATCTCTTGAAGCAGCTCTCCACCTACTAACACATTATCCCCTTCCCCGCACGCCCACCCACCCACTCCCATCGTGTAAGAATGGGCAGCTCGGGGATGTTTGGGTGTAAGGTGATCACGGGAGCTCAGCGTAGCTTCCAACGGCCCGGTCGTCTGACGCGACTCACCATATAAACAAACAGATTTGGGCTTATCACACACAAACACAGCTGCGTTACTCAGGCTGCAGTTTTGGCCATACAGTAATACTATTTGCTCAGAAACACACACACACACACACACACACACACACACACACACACACACACACACACACACACACATATATATATATATATATATATATTATATATATATATATATATATATGTATATATATATATATATCTTTATTTATGGATTTATCACGTTCCTAACTTTCGTGATTCAGTTATACATATATATGTATGTATGTATGTATACACGAATTTTCTTTATAAAGCACTAAGTGTTAGCTAAAATACGGTTGGAATCTGACAAACTTTTCCCTCGATGTGACACCTTCAGCAATTTTAAATTCCATTAAATTTTGATTTGCTTTAGTAACTCCTCAAATTCAATTACATTTCAGTCAGTTTTCTTATTTACGTTATTCCACATCTATTGAAATATTGAATGCCCCAATAAAGCTTCCTTACAGATTACCATGACTCTTCGTTTCTTGCCTTTATCAAACGAAAGAAAACCTTCCAGAAATTCTTAGACGTCGTTCCGACAATTTTAGTGTCCACTTTCTTGGGCGACTTTATTTCTTCCCTTAATCGCGGGATTCATTTTTATTGAGAAGAGGAGATTTCTTGGATTTCGTCTTGTTCTCCATTACCTAGAACCAGGGATTAATTCTAAGACCACCACGACGTTTCTAGTAAGGCAGTGGTTTAGTTCGCCATCACTTACCGATTTTAACTCTGGCTACAGGATGTTCACGGTTCGCTACATTTCGTTTTGGGATTTCTTTTCGAAAATTTCTCTCGTCTTTTTTTGTGCCTTTCTTTTCCTTTTATCATGATTTTTTTTTTTTTTTTTTTTTGTGTGGCAGAGTATCAATTCTGCGTTTCTTATTTTATCTGTGTTACTCCACTGAGCCAACGCAATCAACAACGCCCTTTGAAAACTTTACCCTGATATTGTGGTTAAAACCGATTTATTTCTTTCACCGTGACTTGGTTTCTAACAACACCCGGGAAGCCATCCGGATTTAGCTTGAGTGAGGCGTGACTCGAGTTTGTATCATCCTCCTCTATCCAAAGCCTTCGTCGTTTCTCTCCCATTCCCGAGCATCATCCTCATTTCCTAATCGTCTTTTATCCGAGCTTGGAGCGGAATGGGGCAAATCCCCCGAAATTAATTGCTCTCATAACGGGCAACAGTAACCAGTGAGTGCGTAACCCTTTCTATCAACGAAATGGTCCATACTAGCTAACGGAGATTTTCTCGCTACATGTTAACGCTACTCGGCCGAAATGTAAGTCATCCTAGATGGCAAGTCCATTAAGATATTTGGAGTAAATTTTGACATTCCAATTTGAAAGGGGTAATGGATTTCTATCCACATGATGTGAAGGGTTTCCACACCACCCACGCCGCACACCCCCACCCCTCTTTTTTTTTTTTTTTTTTTTTTGACCTCGTGGTTCTCCTCTTGCCTTTTCCGAGCCGTGGTAACAGCTGCCTATCCCATTTAGGCGTTTGTGAAGAATATAGGTAACTTCGGTAGGGATACAGGACGTAAGAAGGACTGTCAATCATTTTAGAAGAATCATCTTCACAAGAGACGAGGTACTTTATGTTGTGGCAGAGAAACATTCGGCAAAATTAAATGCTGCCAGGTAACTCCGTGTTCTTTTGTTTGTAGGTTCATTTTCCTTTTCGTAGGACGGGCTGTTTCTGAGCAATTGTTATTCTAGAAAGTTTCTTCAGTATTTTCCTAAATGCCTTAGTCATCACAAAACTGCAAATGTTGTTACCTCGCAGTGAGCAATATTTGGAACTTGTTCACTTTTCACATTCACCAGCGGTTTTGTCGGTTATGATTAATGAAACTGAGATACAGTAGAGACACGGTAACTAGGAGAGAGAGAGAGAGAGAGAGAGAGAGAGAGAGAGAGAGAGAGAGAGAGAGAGAGAGAGGCTCAAACTGATTAAAACATGTAATGCTCGTAATTCGAAATTTCACATGATCAGTCATAAATGATGCGTCCAAGAGCGTGATCTAGACTTAACGATCGAGAAACAGCTCGTACCTTCTTCGGGAATCTATCAACAATTCCCATATGAGATGACGAGAAAACTTTTAGGACTAAAGATAAGCATTATCATTCTGTTGAGCCATATGCCCTTAGGTTAGGGTCCACCGGGGACTCGTGAGGGGCCGAGTTTTATAATCTTTTGCTCGCTGGATCTCTTTCTGGGTAATTGCTTGGCTCTCCCTTTGAAGCTGGCGGGTGGGGGGAGGCTGAGAGGATAGAGGGGGAGAGCTGTTGGCCGACGTTCGTAGGATTTTTTGTTTTGTCATGGTTTTTATAAAGCATGAAGAACGAGTTTGTTCTGGTATATATCTATCTATTTATCTATCTATAGCTATATATATATATAGCATATATAAATTTGTGACTCACATTGAGATCGATCCCAGGTCTCTCAAATGATAGACAAGGGCGCTACAAACTAACGCACGCATGTTATTTATTTGAGAGACTTGGGTTTGATCCCTATGTGAGTCAGAAATTTATGTCTGTGAAACACGTGCACATGTATTGATCAGTTCCAAATATATATATATATATATATATATATATATATATACATATATATATATATATATATATGTGTGTGTGTGTGTGTGTGTGTGTGTGTGTGTGTGTGTTATAACGTTAAAATTTTATAAGTTTATTCATTTATATATACAAATGAACATGTCTCATACAAACCCCTCAACATTAATTACAATCAGTCTTAATGCGAAATGGAGCATTGTAATATGAATAATTATCTTCATTTCCGCTTTAGATATACAAGGAAAGGGTCATTCGCCAAAAACGGAAATGGGAAAAGCTAAGTCATCAAAGCTAGTTAACTAACTCACTCGTTCTAGCATACATTATAATTCTTTCCAACCAGACAGACAACATAAGAGATCAGTCCACCACTTCATCATACTGGACTTTTAAATCCTAATTTTCTGTATGATATATATACGTACTATGCACACAAATATGTTGATATTATAATGAATCATAACATTTTCAAAATTAACCGACTCGCTCGTCGTGCCAAAGTTGTAATTCTTTTCAAACATATAGAAAACACTAAAAAAGGAAATGACCTCTTCATCCCGTTGGATGTCTCTTTAAGAACAAAAAACTGTCTAATAATGTACACATGGACTATGCACACAGATGTTTCAATAAATTCCCTTACCTAATATATTGTTTTTCTTTTTCAGGTTAGTTACTTTATCGCCCGGATGCATTTATTTGACTGGTAAGGTACAGTTGCTCGTTTTGGATCTACATATATATACTATATACATATATATATATATATATATATATATATATATATATATATATATATATATATATAAAGCTCAATAAAATATAATCTTATTTGATTTATGACTTGAACGCACATTCTCGTGTTTTGGTCAGCCCCGCGTCCAAAATAAAATGTAAACTATTACATAATTTCTCGTGCTGAATATGCTAATGATGATATCGTGTCTCGAACCATAAAAATTTTCTTTTCCACATTGGGACAAAACGCTAGCCTCTGTTCGTGATTGTAATTTGAATAATGAAAAAAATATATAAAAAACCTGGAACGGTAATTTGAGAGGTAAACAGGCACACCAACAGAACACCAGTTTGAAGAGAGAGAGAGAGAGAGAGAGAGAGAGAGAGAGAGAGAGAGAGAGAGAGAGAGAGAATAATTAACCACGTATCTAAGCATTCAAATTGCTTATACATGGAAAACATCGAGGATAAATGATTATTTTTTATGCAAAACAATAATTATAGCCAATTTTAACATGAAAGAATCGAGCATAATATCCGAGGACGGGATTATAATTCACTAAAATATCACATGCGTGACTCTGAATGAAAGAATTTGTTTATGATTACGGCAATAATTATTTAAACAGCCATAATAAAGGACAGAATTAAAGAAAATGGATGAATGGCATCTCGAGTTTCATTATGATAGGATAATTAAAAAAAAAAAACTTAATACTCTAGTCTGAGGAATTGGGCTGAAATAAGGCCATGCATGAGTCGTTGACTTTTGTTGTTTTTGCGGTTGTTGGTGCTTTTGTTGCTGTTGTAGTTGTTGTTATTATAATTTAGAGAGGGCCAAAATAGTAAAGAAATAAACATATTTTTCATTGTCACGAAACTTGTAAGTACTTACACGCGATAAAAATAATTATCTTACAACGGTTAGTCAAGATTTTATAGCATTGGACTAATTATATTTATCATGAATCATAATTAATGAATGTGCATTTTTGTATGTGTAAGAACTATAACAAGTCATTTCACCACATGGATACACAATCCAATTTATATTGCAAGATACTACTTTCCTTTACCACTTATGTCTTCAGAGTCCTAAATGGCATTCATAAAAACATATTTTACCTATGTGGGTGAGACTTGACTGACTGATTAGTTTACATCAAACTGATGTCACAAGAAGCCGTCCACACTAAAAAAATAAATAATAGCAACATTTAGTTGTCTCACGCCGAGTGGGAACAATGTTATTGTTGAGTTAACACGTAAGCAAACTTTCCTTGACCCATCTTATGCATATGCTTATTCTTTTTTCGTTCCCTTTAATTTACTTATCTTCTTACTTCACCTCATGTTAATTAACGAATTCTTTTATAATTTTAAATTTCTTATTAAGTAAATCATCTTTGCATTTATTTATGTGCTGTATTTCTCTCATTAATTAATTCTCTTGCATATTTCTTGTCTATTTATTTTGTATCTAGCCAATTATCTATATGTTATTCACATTGTCGTTACTGATTATTATACACTTTCAACTGCATGTATTGGTATTTTTGGATGATTATGCATGTATGCCAATAGATTTTAATATTACACGTTATTATATCTTTTAGCTTCGATTGATAATAATAAAAACCCCAATGCTTTAAATCAGAAGAATGAAACTTAATGAGATACACCTAAACATGTGGAGATAGCTGTTCTAATTCCCTCTTCTTCCTCCCCCAATTCAGCTCCTTGTTGCTATTCATACCACCACCGCTTTGATAAATGTTTCTTACTTAGTCAAAACCTTCATCTGATGCAAAGTTTAAAGTGCGCGATTCATCTTCTGAAAAAGAAACAGCCTTCGAGAGAAAAACGGGACGATAACCAATTTTTTCTCACCAGATTTTGTGATGGAACGCAATATATTTATTCAGGAGAGTGAAACGGGCTATTCACTGAGATCATTCATTGAGGAGGGGTATTTAATGATTAAATACATATCGGGATAGAGTAATTAACCAACGGGAAATACCAACCAAATTTATTATATTAGAGTATTTAGAAAGGGGTGTTATAAAAAATAGCAAGAAGGGCATTTACAGTGCGGAAGTATTCACTTTAAAGAGAGGATTCGCTAAAAATGTGAACTTAATTGTGGAGCTCAGGAAGAGGCCATAGGTTCAAGAAACGAGATTATCTTACAGATTTGTCATCAAGGAATAACAAGTATTATGAGTTCATTGCACAGCAATTAGTGTATATCTTGTCTGACATACATTACCTTCATAATCATTCTCTTGGGGTAATCTTATCATTTTCAGTTTTTTTTTCTATATGGTAAACATTATTCTTTACCACAATAACATATTGTTTAAGCAGTATTTTCACTTCAAGCGCCAAATGCACGTAACCTCTATAATAACGATTTTTTATCTTTTTTGAGTATCGGACCCTTTCAGAATTTAGTTAAAGCTATGGCCCCCTCCCAAGAAAAATGCTTATAATCACATAAACAGTACATTTAAAATAATATTATATTTCAAACGGATATCAAATGCCTCTTATGAAAAATGTCAAACAGTATTTACAAGGTATTATGATCTCACGATTGTTCATCGAACTTACGTAAAATAAAGTACACTGCATCTGTGCGCAAAGTTTCATTTAAATGTGAAGGTTTCTGCTTGTTTTGATTAAGAAGATGATACTGGCCGCGTTGCCTTGTAAAAGACCACTCCGACTGCCCTTTAACAAGGCAACATGGACTTCCAACCGAACAGGCTCAACATCTTTTATTATGTTGTTATTTCCTGCTAATAAACCCCCAAAGTCCAAATAAATCCGTCAAAATGAGTAAAATATTAAACAGAATACTTTACACGGCTGCAAACAATAAATTTAACTAATATTTTATTTGGTTATCTCATAGGGGTTAACATGATAACTTAACATTTACACAGAACACTAAAATTAAAAACTGTTTTAATTCTAAATATCAAATGTCAAATTGTTTTGAAAGACTAAGAGAGATCTGGTAAATACTCGCACAAATAATAAATTATTTCCTTAGTAGTTTGTTTTTAGTATATTGGCGATACTGCTAAAATTCGTCTCATTTTCACACACATTTCCGCAAGGAATGGAAACTGTGGCGTCCCTATTGTGAACAAACCTACTTTAACACCTTTCCATTTGTTTAAAATATATTATTACTCCCCCAATACCACTAAAACTGTGAGCAATTTCTAGATGGCTTTCCAAATTTTAGTAGTAGTATTGCTAAAATGCTGAAAAATAAACTATTGAAGAAATATGTGTACGAGTTCATGACGGTAATCATAGAAGGTCTCGTAGTATTTGAATATTATAAAGCATATAATACACATTTATGAAAATATCATTTCTTTTTCTTGTAAGAGATATTTTTAAGTACTCTATCTTGTTAATAATAGTTTTTTTCAAATAAATCCAGCGCTGTTTGTAAACAGTGGCTGCCATGATAACAAATATGAACCAACCAGTCAGTATGTGGAGAGTTCCTCTTACTTATGCGTTGCTGTTTGTGTAATTAAGGTGTCTGAAGATGACCATCAGAGCAATTTTATATTAGCAAATTTTGATCGATTCTTAAAAAAAGAACGTTTAATTTTTATCAATAAAATGTTTCCACAACAGACTTGTAGAAATGTCCCCGATCCTATATGTGTTGCTGCTTTAATTATCAAAAAGTAATTATCTCTGTGATAAATTCTCATTTTCTGTAATAATTTTGCAACAGACCATATTTCTCTCCCAGAATTCAATAATGTAAACTCATGTCTAAAAAATAGTCGTCTAAATATTCAGAAAGTCTACATGCATGTTTCTAGAAGGACACTCCTACACAGGGAAACAACTAAAATCTGAGAGATACAGAGAGAGAGAGAGAGAGAGAGAGAGAGAGAGAGAGAGAGAGAGAGAGACCTCAAAAGCAAAACTATTTTCCGTAGTAGTTACGTGCGCCATGTCTAGGTAGAAAATTTCTCAAGGGAGTAGTAACATGGTCAAGGTAATCTCTACCAAAAAGAAAAGCCTTTGGACCGTACGCAGAGAACACAGCAGTGCAATTGAATTGTCTTTTGTAAGGTAATAAGGAACGAATAAGGGACAAAGTATAGTTGGCTGAATGAAAATAAGCAGAAGAAAAGCAAATGCTGAGAAGTGGTTTAGAGGCCTTACTATTATAAAAATAAAACTGCATTAACATTTCGCAAGAAGAAAGTAAGTTTCAAGAGTTAAGTGGTAAAGAATGATGATTACACAGGATAACAGCAATCTGCAATTTTCCTGTATTGATTTCAGTTTAAGCTAAGTCTCGCATAGCGGCCATGGTATTGTTGCCAATTGTTTTCTGGAGTGATCGTTTGCGTGGCTGCAAGGTCGTTTGGACGAAACTGCTATTGCAACAGAACTGAGAAGGCTTTTGTCTTACGTCCACATATAAACTAAGGGCTACACTTTGCAAGTTAGTTCCTGCGGAATTGAGCACCAACAAAAAAAATATAATAAAAACTGTGACACTTTTACATTTGTGTAGCTCCTGAAACGTGATAAATTATACTTACATAAATCTACAGACCTTGCTTGTTTTAATGCCTTTTCTTTATAAAAAAAAAAATTGGTCTGTTATGGGTTGACTGTCATATCTGCACCCGCGTTAATAATAAATTCTTATAACTTTCTAAGGCATCATATCCACCCAAAGGTTTGGGGTATAATAAATTCTCTAAAGAATTCTAGAAAAATTCAGTGACACGACTAATTCAATATTTTCAATTCAAATCACAACATACGGGTGCTCACGTTTTCCTCTCACACTTATTTTATACCCAACGAACGCATGAAAAAATCAACAAAGAAACATTCTTACTCAATTCCAAATCGTACTCTATTTAATAAAATTTTCCTTTTGTTCCCTCTTCACTCACACAGGTGTGTATATAAAACTGACAGTAAATTGATATGTCAATCGTGACTTATAAATTCAAAATTCTTACACCATGTTGTGTAATATGCATTTGTTTGTAACACCATACACAAGATGTATATGAAATATATCAATGAAACAAACTCTTTAGTTGGACTTATGAACTTTTCCAGTTCTTGTTCCATGTCAAATAGTTCTCATTGCGGTAACAAGAGTCGTGACGGCATAGTGCCAGCTTAATCTACAACAGCAACAAAAGTCAAGTATTTATCCAATTCCCTATTCCTCTATTTCCCTCTTCACACACAAACGCACACACAATACACACATGCATACAGACACGAACAATGTAACAGGCTCTCTCACATACATCTACATCCGCAATACCCCTAGATCCCGTGATTCCAAACAGTCCCATCACTCTTTGTCTCAGGCTTCAATCCAGAGCTTTGTAGGTTCGAAAATACTTCAGGACAAATGTCATGGCAGCCACTTCGACTGAGGACTATACGCGCCTTCTCCCGGAACGACGGGGAATTCTCTCGTGGAACAGATCCTGTGGATATAGACAAGACCGCGTGTGTTCAGATCTTGTGATTATAGCTCCAGTCTCCTGGATTGGGGAGGGTTTTGGTGTTGCTCTACGTCAGCATTACATTGTTATCTCTCTCTCTCTCTCTCTCTCTCTCTCTCTCTCTCTCTCTCTCTCTCTCATGAATAGTATTCGGATGGGGATTTTAGCCAGAGCAATTTATCATTCTGTTGAACAATACGTTCGCGCGTATTTGCGTACGTATTTGCGAAAGTGAAAGAATTGGGGACCTGGGAGGCATCAATAGAAGGATTTAAATACTTTTAGATTCGGTGAAGAAATATATTTACAAAAAAACATTTTTTGACACGATACTCGTAGTGGCATAACAAAGATATGATGACAGAGAGAGAGAGAGAGAGAGAGAGAGAAGTAAGTGGGAGACATATGTTTGTCCACCATACATCTACTTACGCTTGCATAGTATAAGTACAAGAATTGTACAGAAAACATGAGAGAGAGAGAGAGAGAGAGAGAGAGAGAGAGAGAGAGAGAGAGAGAGAAACAAGCAATCAAACTAGATAATACAAGGGGGTGACATTGTATGGCCCAAAATTTCAGAGAACTAACAAGGACTCACCAAATCAGAATCATCCCTACCTAGCCTTTGTGTAACTGAAAAATTTTCAGTTCATAATATAATTTTGCTACGATTTAGCTGACATTCGCCAACGATCGTCTTATGAACCAGCTATCAAATTCAAAATCTTTTTGAATCAGTGAATAGTGAATTACTTGACTAATGTACGCTGAGATTTATTTAAAGATTTTGTAGCTTGCCCCCCCCCCAAATAAAATACCAACATAATTCAGACAACGAGATTTATAAGGGAAAATGGTTACTGAGGACATAAAAGAAAAAAAATAATTATTTGATATTTATAATTCATGATAGCACGAGAAAGCAAACAACAAACAAATATGTTTGTAAACTGTTCCGTAAGCCCATTGTTAAGAAACTGACATGATGGCACACGTGATAAGGAAGAAGATAAAGTTATTATTTATCTTCAAAGATAATACATTGCCGACTTTACACTGTTAGCCAGATGTTATGGGGCATTCTCGGCAGGCTTTGCAATCCTGTTCTAATGTTATTGTTGAACATATAACAGTATGTGTGCAATTACCATATTGAAGATTACATCCATTTATTGTCTATTAACGGCATTAAAATCTCCCATTAACGGTATTAGAATCAGTGGTTACTGATATTAATATCAGTCTTATAACGGTATAAGAAGCCGTCTAGTAAACATATACTTATGGTATAAAAATCTCCCTTTAATTTGAATACAGGAATTTCCATGTATCAACTGTCTGTAAATAACCATAAAATGTCTTTTTTTTAATACAACTGGAATTTATGTTTGCCAACGGCTTATTAACGGCATTGAATTTTCCTGCTACTAATGATATTGGAATTTGCGTCAGTTCTCATGCACTGCAGTCTCCTGATAACGGTATAGGAATCTGCATTTCTTAGCCCTCTATTAAGGGTACTAAAATTTCCCAATAGCAGTTGTGATCTGCGTCTGTTTGCTGTCCATTAGTGGTATTAAACCTTCCACACATAATGGTATTCCAATCTAAAGCTATCAGTTGTATATTAATGGAGTTAGAATTTTCCTCCGTGACTGCATTGGAATCTGCCTTCATTAACTCGCTGTTAATGGTGAGTAAAAATCCACCCTCAATAACAGCACTGAAGTCTCCATGGATTAACGGAATTAGAAACCCTGTCTCTTAATAACAATTGCTTTAAAATTCCAGTGATTATGGTGTTTTAATCATTGCAAGCCAAGACAAAGAAAAAAACGTCACTTTCTTAGGTTTTAGAAAAAAAATTTTTTGAAATAGTAGAAGTAGCCTTGATGAGAAATGAAGTTGCACACACACGCACACACACACAAAACCGGATAAGGAATAGAGAATGAATGGAATAATTTCGATGACTTTTCTTTTTGGGAAAGTAAGGGAACGAAAAACGGGAAAGTGATTAAATGAAAGATAAATTTTAAGTATAAAAAAAATAATAGGAAGGGCTCGCATGCCATATGAAAAGGGTTAACAAAAGTGGCAATTTAGGTGAGGAACAGAAACGGAATAGATGAAAACGAGGAAAAAAAAATACGAGGAATGGTGAAGATTGGTGGAAGCGTGAAATGAGAAAAAGAATAAAATGCTGTGGGAAATATTATAAGAGGTGATACAGGGAATGAAAAAAAAGTGCTCATTAATTATCATTAATTTTTCTTGTGAGGTTTGAGGAAATGTTTGCAAGAAAGAGAGAAATATGAATGGATGGAAGGAGAGAAGCCAGGGTAAATGTAAAGAAACCGGAATAAATAAAATAATAATTTGAAAATATAAGAAAATTAAGTAACTTCAAAAAGATAAAAAGAGGAAAAAAAGGAAAAATGACTTCATTTAAAGCATAACCAATGCGGAAAACTAGAGAAATATGAGATGAGAGGCAAAAACAATGAGGAGGAAGTATGGAATAAAAAAAAGAAAGAGATAAAAGACTGTAATAACAGTAAGAGAGCGATGAAGAGCTAAGAATAAATAAGGCTAATAGTAATAAAGGAAGGGAGGGACGAAAAAAAAAAAAAAAAAAGCAAAATGCTCTTTTTCTGGCGAGAGAAATGCCCTACCAGCAGGCAGTGGAGGGACAGGGAGAGGACCAGGAAGGGATAGTGACAGGGAGGGACTGGGTAAGGGATGTGGAAAGGGAAGGATAGGGTTGGAGAGGAGGAGGAGGAGGAGTAGGAGCGGAGGTTGAAGAGAAAATTGTTGCTACTTTATCTTTCCATCTTTTTTATCTTACCCCTTTCCTTAACTCAAATACCTAAAGTACTTAAGCCACGGCAGTCATCATTGTGAAATCGTAGTAAAGATTTCTGAAATGACAATTAGCTTATATCTTGGATTTTTTCTGCCTCTTATCATCATCATCATCTATGGATTCATGATTTTTATCATCTTTGCTATGGCATATGTTATTGCTGAATGATTTAGCCCTTTCCTTTCTAGCTTTCGTCTCTCTCTCTCTCTCCCTCTCTCTCTGAAATAATGTCTTAAAAATACGGGACGTCAGATTTAAAGATTTGATTTTTCAAGGGTCATCTTGTTACATTACACATAGCAACAAAGACAGCCCTGAAAAGGAAATTATCCATTAAAAACGATTACTATTTTAACCATAACTTAAATGCATGTGTGATCAATTTTTCTCTGGTCTACTTCATGTTAAGATGTATATTTTGTTTTTATAACACCGTGTAACAAAATTTTGACATTTTTTCTGTCTTTGATCAGTGAATGTTATTTCCCATTTCCTTTCACCTATAAAACGAAGTAAATAATAATTATTCTCTTTAAACTTTTGTTTTTCTGACCTGGGTAGTGATGTTATGAAACTAACCTACTTTCTCTTGCAATCCAGACAGATTCCACACTAATTTGGTGAAGGAAAAAATTAAATATCTTTCTATAAGTTTCCAGAACCTTCGAAACGATTCTAAATGTTCTACGAACTTCTAGAACATTATGGCAATGTAGATGGCAGCATAAATGCAGGGAACCTACACTCAACAGATCAGTTTACTTCTAGCCGTCACAACCAAGAAGACATCAACGACCTGATCAGAGATCTTGGTCACACGAAGTCAAATGGCGAGCTTTTGACGTCGAGACCCAGGCAGTGAAGTTTGCTACAAGAAAATGTGCACATAATTAATCATCAGGTCAGAGAAAGCCTCACCAACATTTTTCAAGCTTTTTCACTCGTCAAGATGAGCTTTGCTTTTGCCACAATGTGACCAGTCTGTTTGAGGCAATTGGAATCACCTTTAACCCAAAAGAGTGGCGGCTTTTTAGCGACAGCTCGTGCAGGAGCCTCAAAGCAGTGCTTCTTCATAACGGGAATATGTATCCACTCCTTTCCCCCGCTCACTCTGTCCAGTTCAAAGAGGAATACAGTTGTGTCAAGATATTGTCAGATGCCTTGAAATATGAAGAGTATTGTTGGGAGGTTATCGGAGACTTTAAAATGGTGGCTTTCTTGATGGGTCTCCAAGGCGGCTTTACCAAGTTTCCTTGTTATCTTTGCCTTTGGGACAGCAGGGACACTGTGGCACACTACCTTAAGCGGGACGGGCCACAGCTGACCGAGTTTAGTGTGGGGGAGAACAACATCAAATGGGAGCCATTGTTGGAGCCCAGAAAAGTACTGTTTCCTCCACTTCACTTAAAACTGGGCCTTGTGAAACAATTTGTCAGAGCATTAGATAGAGTCCTCAGCTTTCAAGAATACCCAAGATTTCTTCCCTAAGCTGTCTGCAGCAAAAGGTGAAGCCGGTGTCTGTATCGGTCCACACAAAAAAAAAAAAAAAAAAAAAAAAAAAAAAAAAAAAAAAAAAAAACAAAAAAAAAAAAAAAAAAAAAAATCTTGGAGTGCAAGGAGTTTCCCAAGAAACTTACTATGCCGGCGAAAGCAGCGTGGGACATCTTTTTCGCTGTGTTCTTGGCTTTGGCTTCTTGTGGAATCACAAAGCTGAAAACTATGTGGAGCTTGATGCGACCTTGGTGACAAACACGGCAAGATGGGTTGCAGGATGTCCTTCAAAGTCCATATCCTTGACACTCATCTTGATAAATTTAAGAACATGGGGGCGTACTCCGAGAAGCAAGGCGAGCGCTTCCACCAGAATATATTTGGACTTTGAACCCACTACCAAGGGTCGTATAATGAAAACATGACGGGAGACTATATTTGTGAGCTGAGTCGTGAAAGTAATCTACAGTATAAGTGTAAATCGCAGAGAACTTACTCATTTTTCTATTGTCTCACTTGTGTAATTCCAGAATAAATAAATGCTGCTATTGTATCATATGTCGTTTTGTATCTACTTTGTGCAAATCGGAGTTCAAATTTGAAATTTTGTCCCAATGAGAATAGGTAAATTTCCTAAATATCCTTATCCTAGACACAAAAGCAAAATTAGAAATGAATATAAGTTTTTTCATGTTTTCTAGACATAAGCAAATAGAACATAACAGTTCCTACCCAAGGACAAAAACACGATGTAATACAATGTACGTTTGTTCTATATACATACATACACACAGACATAAATATAGTATATATATATATATATATATATATATATATATATACATAGATACATATATATATATATATATATATATATAATAACATAATTATTTATTATTATATATATATATTCTATATATATATTATTATTATATTTATTATATATATATTATACAAATATTAAACTTATGACTATATATCATAGAAAAATAATAATATATAATAAAATATAACAATTAATTATAATATATTATTAATTATATAATATAATTAAATAAATTATATAATAATTATAATATATACAATATATCTATTATTATATAATAATTATATATAATATATATAATAAATAATTTATTAATTCTAATATTATATATATATATATATATATATTATATTAATTAAATATATATATTATACAAATAATTATATATAATGTATTATATATATATATATATATATATAAATATATCTATATATATGTCCCTGTGTGTATGCATGTATATAGAACAAACGTAATTGTATTATCAAAACAAAATATACATCTTAAGATGAGTAGACCAGAGGAAAAGTGATCACACATGCATTTAAGTTATGTTCAAACAATAATCGTTTTTAATGGATAATTTACTTTTCAGGGCTGTCTTTGTTGCTATGTGTAATGAAACAAGATGACCATTGAAAAATCAAATCTTTAAATCTGACGTCCCGTATTTAACATGATGTATGTACGTACACATATATGTATATATGTGTGTGCGTGTGTGTGAACATACAGTATATTTACTTATATGACACTTCATAGCGTGTGACAAGTTCATTCAAGCACACACACACACACACACACACACATATATATAACTATAATAATATTAACATATATATATAATATTTATAGTATATATATATATATACTATATTATATCCATATAATATATATACGTGCGTAAATAGCCCACATGAAGGTGAAGATTCAAAGACCAGGTACCAAGCGCTTTCGTGTATTGCGTACACTTCTTCGGGGTACAAGAAGAAGTGTACGTAATACACGAAAGCGCTTGGTACCTGGTCTTTGATTCTTCACCTTTCATGGGTGGCTATTTACGGGTGCATATTTGTCCACGTGCTGTTTTGGTGACTTATTGCTGATTATATATATCATACTATCTATCTATATATATATATCTCTATAATTAGTATATATATGTATAGATATATATATATATATATAACTATCTCTCCCACTATATATCTATATATATAATAATATTATATACATATATTATATAAACTACTAGTATTAACCATATATATAATTAATATAATATATTATATCATTATTATATTCGATTATTATATATATATAATATCATATATATGATAATATATAATATATATATTAAAAGCAGAACTAACAAACAAACTTGGTAACGTTTTTCAACATATCCAAGATAATCCTAAGATCTCATACACAGGAACGGATCCACACGAGTGAAAATCTTGTAACGGTCACAATTGAGTACATCAATCATAGGTTATTGAAAGGAAAAGCAATAGAGATATGAAAAATAAAACAATAAAGGAAACACCATCTCAGCAATAAACTGTCTTCAGTGTGTCGATGATATACTGCCTGTAATGGGTCGAATGGGAACTATTCTATCACCAGAAATATCAAATACGCTAACAAGAGAGAGAGAGAGAGAGAGAGAGAGAGAGAGAGAGAGAAGGGGGGGGGGGGGGGGGGGATTTGGAGCGACTCTTAAGAATTGTACATGAGAAGATAGAGGTTTTAGAAAAGAAAGAGAGAGAGAGAGAGAGAGAGAGAGAGAGAGAGAGAGAGAGAGAAAGCAGTCTGAGTGTTGTTCCTAATAAATGATGTATGTAAGATGAAAGTGAAAGAGAGAGAGAGAGAGAGAGAGAGAGAGAGAGAGAGAGAAAGCAGTCTGAGTGTTGCTCCTAATAAATGATGTATGTAAGATAAATGAGAGAGAGAGAGAGAGAGAGAGAGAGAGAGAGAAAGCAGTCTGAGTGTTGTTCCTAATAAATGATGTATGTAAGATAAATGAAAGAGAGAGAGAGAGAGAGAGAGAGAGAGAGAGAGAGAGAGAGAGAAGAGCGTGAGTGTTGCTCCTAATAAATGATGTATGTAAGATAAATGAGAGAGAGAGAGAGAGAGAGAGAGAGAGAATGGGGATTTGGAGCGACAATGGAACAATAAATGAGAGAGAGAGCATCCTGAGTGTTGTTTCTGATAAATAATGTACGTAATATAAATGAGAGAGAGAGAGAGAGAGGTAGTAGTCCTGATGACTGATGTCTGAATGATTAAATTAACAGAAGAGGTTGAGAGACGTGCATACAGGTCTAGTTTCTCCTGATGAAAGAGATCGAAAAATAGAGATACCGACAGAAAGAGGAAATTTTCTGTGAATTATCTAATCAGTATTAACTGCACTAAGAGCCAGAAAGACAGCATTCATTGAGGCCTCTGATGGATGAACGAGATACAAAAGCAAAACGAGCAAATAAATGCGATCAAGTTCCTTTGGCGAAATCGAGTTTTCTGTACAGCGTATAATCAAGGCACCGAAAATAGATCTGGCTTTCGGTGATCTCAGTATAATGCTGTATGAGCCGCGGCCCATGAAACTTTCAGCCAAGGATCGGTGGTACCCTGTCCTATAGCGTTGCCAGACGCACGATCATGGATAAATTTAACCTTAAATAAAAACTACAGAGGCTAGAGGGCTGCAATTTGGTGTGTGTGATGATTAGAGGGTGGATGATCAACACACCAATTTGCAGTTCTCTAGCCCCAGTGGTTTTCAAGATCTGAGGGCGGACAGGAAAAGTATCTGAAAGAAGAGGAAAGGAAAAAAATGGTCTGAGTACAGTTTCATAATGATGAGAGGTGGTTCAGTAATAGTCTTACAATTAAATTTTCTTTCGTTTCATTTAACGTGAATTGGAGCTTCATCACATTCCTATCATTTTTGTTCCTTTAGCCAACTGCAGCAAATGAGGACTCAGTCATTCGATGAATTTTACTCCAACCTCCTTAAGCGTCGCTGGCTGCTAAATAAGTATAGCATTAATATAAGTGGCAAGAGTGCTTTCAATTAAAAAGCACATTAAAAATATTATTGATTACACAGAAGCTATTATCGAACTTCGAAAACACACACAAACATCCCACCTCCGTCGATAATGAGGTGAATCAATCGATCCTTCACATCCTTAATTGGAGCAATATCAGACAGCTGGATCAGTCCCCAGGGACCGGTCACAAGACACCAAGCCGCCTCTCCACGTGACCCACGCATGACGTGGTATGACCTATCATTAACCTAACGACCTCCCTGGTTGACTCACAATACGAGACCGAGGGCCCCCGCCGGTCGTTTACTGAGGATGGGGGCACTCATTGGTGGATGGTGGGAGGACCGGTAGGAGGATGGTTGGATCCTGGAAGGTGGGGGTGAGGGTGGATGACCGGCTGGATGCAAGGCTGGATGTTTTGGTACCAAAGGAAAACAAACCTTGGGTGATGTTCACACCCGAATTCAGACATTTTCTTGATATTGGAATCCTTTCGGGTCTGCCAGTGTTACTCTTTCTCGCTTTCTTCGCACACCTCCCACCCCGCTTCCTTTCTCTCTCGCTCTCTCTTTTCTTCTTCTTCTTCTTCTTCTTCTTCTTTCTTCTTCTTCTTGAAATTGGCTATTTTTTGTTGAACTTATCTAGTTAAGTTGAAACATATTTCATGTGTCGATGACACTGGTGTCAAGTTAATAGATAAGTTAATTCATTCTTTTATTAAACAGTGAGCCTCTTCTAATTTCTTCCATTCATTTATTAATCTATGCGTGCGTGTGTGTGTGTGTGTGTGTGTGTGTGTGTGTGTGTGTTTGTGTGTGTGTGTGTGTGTGTGACCCACACACTTTCGTACATAAAGCAGATAGATCAAGAAAAGTTTTTTTCGTCGACTTTAGCTCATAGTATTTAATCCGCAGTGTTTATGATGACCCCCTCTTTTATTTTTCGGATGACAGACACAAGACAATTTTTTTTTCTTCTTCCTTCTCTCTTTCACGGATTACGGACTTTATGCATACAGGTCGGGCTCAGTAAATAAAGAGCTTTCATTCGACACTGACATGCGAGGTAGGCAAGAAAATTCGGGCGAAATGGTGGCAAAAGTGTTCCTAAACTCCTGTTTTGTCAAGGGATAATGCACACGATTTAAATCTGGCTGGCAGGGGTTGTTATGTGAGCACGCACATGCCCACGGGGACAGATAGACAGCTTTCAAATTGTGACCAAAAAGATACACACACACCAGGGTTGGTGGTTTTGTTACTTTTTTAAAATAAAAAATAAAAAATAAGTGATTTATTTGATTTTTTTATTTATTTGATTTCTTTTATTTAGTTTTTTTTATTTGTTAGATGGTTTTTCAATCTTTTTTTTCCTCAAAATGTATTTTATGACAGAATTACTATTGATTTATTTTTTAGGTTTCCAGTTCTGGCCTAAAGTATGTACTTGCAATTTTTTTTATATCAAAATAAATAGATGCAGCACAGTTATGCTTAAGTTTTTATTAACCTCCAAACCCTATTTTCAATTATTTGCTTTCAAATAAAAAAGAAATAAAAAATCATGATCTTTTAAAATGAAAAAATCAATGATTTAATCACTTGACTAAATCAGTTTGATTTAATCATTGCCAACCATGACACGCACACACACACTCTATATATATATATATATATATATATATATATATATATATATATATATATATATATATAATATACATATATAAATATATTTATATAATATAATATATATATATATGTATATAATATATATATCTATTAATGTAGTAATTAATAAACTATAATATATTAAAATGTAGGTTGCTGAAAATATTTTTCCAATAATTAATTCTATTATTATCTAATTTTCTGATCTGATGTCTTACATAACAAAAGCTACCAACATATTAACTTATCGACGGAAATGAATGAAAATTGGTCCGAATGCCGGACTCAACTTTCTATGTCCGCAGTTTCGAGAAGGAAAAAGGTTTTCAGAGGTTATACGACAAATCACAATAAAATATAGTTACACTGTGGTGTTTCATATTGAAAAGACAATGATGTTTTTACCACGAATGAATAGCGTTCAGGGTTAGATGCAATATTTTGTCATTGGACCATAGGATTCCACTTCCATTTATTGACAGCTCCTTCTCTGTAACCCCTTAATTAGGTTCAGTACTCCCACCTTGAGCTAAAATTATCATATAGTTGATTCACTGATTGATTGATTATAGTTACTAAAACTGGCGACACAACTTCTAGGTTATCGATGCCTTATCATGTAGTTTTACATGAGGGTAAAAGGTAGAACACATTTTCCTTCGGAATGATCAAGATACGGACTCATTATCGCATATTGAACTTACGTTAAAAGTCCAGTTAATGTCACACACTTGACACAAAATCAGAGCTACATATTTTTCCGGGAAGACTGTGGTAACATGTGAGACTACCATTTGACGCAGCACATTTTATTTTACGGAATTATGCAACTGCTGGACTTAACACTTCACCTACATTTCGATTTCTGTTACTGATTTTTACTTACTTTTTTTTTTTTTGGGGGGGGGGGGGGTGGGGGGGGGGCGCTATGGGATTCTTCCCTGCT
Source organism: Macrobrachium nipponense (assembly GCF_015104395.2). Taxonomy (NCBI): domain Eukaryota; kingdom Metazoa; phylum Arthropoda; class Malacostraca; order Decapoda; family Palaemonidae; genus Macrobrachium; species Macrobrachium nipponense. The sequence goes on from NC_061089.1 coordinate 62,737,598, forward strand.
CTTTTGTTTTTTATTTAGGTTTTTGTTTTTTTACTTCATCCAAGGTATAGAATTCCTGCTTTTGTCCCCCTTTTATCTAAGTTATGCAAAATAACTAAATAAATATGTATTATATGATTACTAAAATTAAAAATATCCGAAAAAGCAGACAAAAGATGTCACTTTTATAACCGTCGTTCTCAGGAGTAATGGACACGCGATATTTTTTTTCTTTTTTTCGTCTGGAGTTTTTAAAATACCTTTTATGGGATTTATTCTCACAGCAGAAACAGGTTGAAGGGAAAGATGCTTTCAAGCTAATCTCCTCTCCCTTTGGAAAACCATTGATTTTTCATGTAAATAAAGTTCCTGTTAGTATTCTGATCCCTTAAACAAAAAAATGAAGATTATTGAGCATGAAACTATTAAAAAAGAATGACGTTCAATTGAGAAACAGAATGAAAACATGGGATTTTCTTTAAACATTTATAAATTTGGGAAAAGTCATTTATAGACATTATATATTATTACTGAATAGAAATATTTCAAAATGTTGAAATTAACAGAGAGAGAGAGAGAGAGAGAGAGAGAGAGAGAGAGAGAGAGAGAGAGAGAGAGAGAGAGAGCATTCCTGAAGTAAGTATACCATTAAAACTATAAGTACCATTATCAAGCAATAATAACACTCACTCTCTCCTTTAAGTAGGCCTTCACTTATCTCGCAAAAAGGTTGTGGGTTCGAGCCCACGAGAGAACGGAAACGATGCAGGCTTGAATCCTAAAAAAAGATATAAAAAACCTTTGTTTCACGACTGACCTAGGAAATGTAATACGTACGTACTTAGTGGTAAGTCGACTTTAATAATTCATAGCAAGGGACTGATTATGGAGAGAGAGAGAGAGAGAGAGAGAGAGAGAGAGAGAGAGAGAGAGAGAGAGGGGGGGGGGGGGGGGGAATAATCGACGTTAGCGCTCCGTCAAAATATTTACCGTCATACAATTAGAAAAGGTGAAAGGCCTCGTAGAGACAAAACTCCTCCCACTGGGGTGAAACAACACCCCCCCCCCCCCTCTCTCTCTCTCTCTCTCTCTCTCAAACGCACACCAAGGTACGAATAATATCCTATAGTGACGATAACACCAAGCAACTCTTTCCCGTTGTATTCATTGTGAAGTCCTAATTGAAGAGGTTGGAGCCTAAATAAATAATTTTCTGATCTGCTGTCTTACATAACAAAAGCTACCAACATATTAACTTATCGACGGAAATGAATGAAAATTGGTCCGAATGCCGGACTCAACTTTCTATGCACGCACTTTCGAGAAGGAAAAATGTTTTCAGAGGTTATACGACTAATCACAATAAAATATAGTTACACTGTGCTGTTTCATATTGAAAAGACAATGATGTTCTTACCACAAATGAAGCGCGTTCAGAGTTAGATGCCATATTTTGTCATTGGACCATAGGATTCCACTTCCATTTATTGACAGCTCCTTCTCTGTAACCCCTTAATTAGGTTCGGTACTCCCACCTTGAGCTAAAATTATCATGTATTTGATTCACTGATTGATTGATTAGTTACTAAAACTGGCGACACAACTTCTAGGTTATCGATGCCTTATCATGTAGTTTTACATGAGGTTAAAAGGTAGAACACATTTTCCTTCGGAATGATCAAGATACGGACTCATTATCGCATATTGAACTTACGTTAAAAGTCCAGTTAATGTCACCCACTTGACACAAAATCAGAGCTACATATTTTTCCGGGAAGACTGTGGTAGCATGTGAGACTACCAATGGACGCACGCTAGTCCACCGTATCACACATTTTATTTTACGGAATTATGCAACTGCTGGACTAATCACTTACCTACATTTCGATTTCTGTTACTGATTTTTACTTCTTGTTTTTTTGGGGGGGAGGGGGGAGCGCTATGGGATTCTTCACTGCTCTTTTGTTTTTTAGGTTAGGTTTTTTGTTTTTTTACTTCATCCAAGGTTACAGAACTTTCCTGCTTTTGTCCCCCTTTTATCTCTAAGTTATGCAAAATAACTAAATACATGTTAATTCATAATTGTTACTAAAATTTAAAATATCCGAAAAAGCAGACGAAAGATGTCACTTTTATAACCGTCGTTCTCAGGAGTAATGGACACGCGATATTTTTTCTTTTTTTCGTCTGGAGTTTTTAAAATACCTTTTATAGGATTTATTCTCACAGCAGAAACAGGTTGAAGGGAAAGATGCTTTCAAGCTAATCTCCTCTCCCTCTGGAAAACCATTGATTTTTCATGTAAATAAAGTTCCTGTTAGTATTCTGATCCCTTAAACAAAAAACTGAAGATTATTGAGCATGAAACTATTAAAAAAGAATGACGTTCAATTGAGAAACAGAATGAAATCATGGGATTTTCTTTGAATATTTATAAATTTGGGAAAAGTCATTTATAGACATTATATATCATTACTGAATTGAAATATTTCAAAATGTTGAAATTAACAGAGAGAGAGAGAGAGAAAGAGCATTCCTGAAGTAAGTATACCATTAAAACTATAAGTACCATTATCAAGCAATAATAACACTCATTACCCTAAAATTTTATTAATGATCATTGGCATTCCTAATCACTGTAGTGGAAGGTGCAATGAATTCTCTCTCTCTCTCTCTTCTCTCTCTCTCTCTCTCTCTCTCTCTCTCTCCTTTAAGTAGGCCTTCACTTATCTCGCAAAAAGGTTGTGGGTTCGAGCCCACGAGAGAACGGAAACGATGCAGGCTTGAATCGTGAAGAGATAAAAAAAACCTTTGTTTCACGACTGACCTAGGAAATGTAATACGTGCGTACTTAGTGGTAAGTCGACTTTAATGATTCATAGCAAGGGACTGATTATGGAGAGAGAGAGAGAGAGAGAGAGAGAGAGATATCGACGCCGTTAGCGCTCCGTCAAAATATTTACCTTCATACAATTAGAAAGGTGAATGGCCTCGTAGAGACAAAACTCATCCCACTAGGGTCAAACACACTCTCTCTCTCTCTCTCTCTCTCTCTCTCTCTCTCTCTCTCTCTCTCTCTCTCTCTCTCTCAAACGCACACCAAGCTACGAATAATATCTTAAAGTGACGATAACACAAAGCAACTCTTTCCCGGTGTATTCATTGTGAAGTCCTAATTGAAGAGGTTGGAGCCTAAATAAATAAGAAGAAGAAACACAGTAATGGCCTAGGGATTGTCGTTAGGCGCTGGGGCTGAGGTTGAGTTGTGGGTGGGGTGCGGATATGTGGGTGGGGGATTAGTGAAAGAGCGATGTGTCATTAAAGAGAGGATGAGTGAAGGGGTGATGGGGAGGTGGGGTTTGAAGAGAACGTTCTCCGTCACAAATAAGACTGATTTTGTTTGTGAGAAATGTCGTTCACCGGATCCCTATCGCGCCTTAAAAAGAGAGACGAAAAATCTCCAACTCTCCGTAAAAACAAACAAACCAACAAAAATAAGATGGTTGTTGATGTGATGATGCAGAAATTTGAGAGATGGTTTGTTGACCAACGTGTTGAGCCCCTGTATTTCAGATGATAGGCAATCGAGCTACCGAAAATGAACTTAGTCTACTAAATAGAAACTGGCGATTGACAACTACTCATTTTTTATATATATTTCAAAATACGACGGTATTTGGTTCGTTAAATATGAATTGCTGCTTAGTTAATATTATTTGTAGTGATCAACGCATACTATAAATTAATGAACGCATGCTCTGAGATCAAATGTACTTCATGGTTTTGAAATTAAATCTAAACACAACTGATGCGATAGTGTTTATTTACAAAAGAAAAAAAATTACCTCGAAATTAGCAATTAGAAGTAGTCACCTAAACTGGACATATGATAGATTCTTAAAGTCAACGTTAATAATTATAATAATAATGGAAACAAATAACATTTCCTAAAGTGAACGAGAATATTTTGAACTCAGGACCAATATTGTAATACATCCCTGTGATCCCCACAAACGCGCGTCTTACTGTCTCAGAATTTAAGTGACATTTTTCCTTGATTGATCTAGAAATCTGTTTTTCCAAAGATCTCATCGCTTTAGCTTAGGTCATTTTATCCACTCTGGTTTCACAGCCAGGTATTGCTTTGTCACGGCAAATTCATTCTGTTGACTTTCCACTGTTTCCCGAAGTGTCTGAAGCCCTAGTGGTATGGATACACATAAGAACATGCATGCCACACTTTTGTGAAATTTGTGGCTTCAATGAATATTCGCAGTTCTGGGGCTCTGGAAAAGTTTTGCCACTCGAGATATAACGAAGTTGCCTCCTGAATCTTCAGTATTTTCCGGCTTAGTGATTAAGGAAAGGAAACATCCGAAGTGGGACCTAGAAAGAAACACATACACGAGAGAGAGAGAGAGAGAGAGAGAGAGAGAGAGAGAGAGAGAGAGAGAGAGAGAGAGATGTGGCTGTGATGAACCTCAATAAGGTAAACAGATGGACCAATGCGCCAACACTGAATAGCTCCTTTTCTAGCTACTTTGGCTTTAATTATGTCCCAAAGGATATTAATCAATATCTCATAAAATACGAAATGACCGCATATCAATCAGTAAAAAAAAATATGAAGCTAAAGCCTACCTCAACCATAGCTGGTTGGATAATAGGTAAATGTTTTCTAGGACCTGTTCGTATAAAAAATGTCACAAAAATCGCCAACTGCAGGTGCATTTATTTAAAAAGTTCGCATGTGATGTTCATTGTCTTTACTTTAAGACAGGCAAAAAGTGAGTGGTAACTTATAACCTAATGATTCTAGGAGGAAAACAGTTAATTCTTAAACATAATGAAAGGTTACCACCCCATGTCATATAAAAAAAAAAGAAACACCTTGGATTGTAGTATGAAAAGCACACAGAGCCTTTTAGTTTATGAATTTTGTTAATTCAAATATCTGTTCAAGCCTCACCTTTCTGAACGCAGAGCAAATTTCAAATATTTATTATTTCATCTCCCCTATAGGGAGCCTGGTGAAATATTCTTATTCTATCAAATAATATCTGAAAGCCTTTCCATCAACGGAAAATAAAAAATAAAATTTTTTTCATCGTTATTTCATTTTTTTTTCGCGGATTCATATCCGCAGCTTTTGGTAAAAATACTTAACTTAATAAAACGACCCCGGAGTTCTCGTTGTTTAGTCAATTTCATTCCGAATAGAGAGAAGTTTCACATTCCATTTCGGCCGGACTTCTCGCAACTTGCCGGCAATACCAGGAATGCTCAGCCTTCCAAAACTTAGCTTTGGGAGTCGTATTTCGAAGGGGAAATTTATGCTTGAAGGCACAAGCTTAATAAATAAAGTTCAAAGATTTAATTCCTGCTTTTAACTTCTGTATCATTTTTTAGGGATTAAGTTGTTTTTAGAAAAGCGCCTTTAAACTAATTA
>NC_061089.1:62748025-62760525 GCF_015104395.2 Macrobrachium nipponense
AAAAAGGTCAACAAGGAAATAATGATGAAATAAAATAAAAACGAGCTAACTGCCTTCATATTGATAAAATGCTGAAAGCCGGAAGACATTGTGATGTGAACAAAAGGTCATTTCAGTCACCACTGGACACACATGCATGCACACGTACACACACGTACTCATGCCCGCATTTACATACACACCCTATTTAAGCCCACAAACGCGAGCACACAAACCATCATTCATAACACTGGAACTATTGGTGCAATGGCAAAGGTCCCTTTTATACATAAAGTGAGTGTGTTTTTGGATTAGGAAAACAAAATATATTTATTTTACAGATCATTGACATAGGCTGCTTTTTTTCCCTTTTTTAGAGAGTGATCAGTGATTATGAGGGATGAATAATTTTTCAATTTTGGCGAGGATTTATGAAATAGATCCGGGAGCTTTATTCTCTGTCCCCATTTTATTGGAATGAGAACGAAATAATATTTCACGGAATTAAGTGCCCGAACTTTAGAAATATCGGAGGCACGAAGCCTATTATTCAGTTTTAGAATATGATTATCACATATACGCCGAATAATTTCCACCATTTGATAACGAGGTTTAATATGATTGGATAGATTGAAATTTGATTTGCAGAATTGATATATTTTGCTCCAAGTATCACAGGTATGGCCTCCAATTTTGGTTTTAATTATGATTTTAATAGCACAGATTTATATTTGCTTTTATATATATATATATATATATATATATATATATATATATATATATATATATATATATATATATATATATATATATATATATATATATGCATACATATATATATATATATATATATATATATATATATATATATATATATATATATATATATATTTCTGACTCACATCGGTGCTGAACTCTGGCCTTTCAAGCAAGAGTCCATGGCGTTAGCTACTCATCCCTTGAGGACTTCCTACTTGCAAGAACCGGGTTCGGTCCCGATGTGAATTGGAAATTTATTATATATATATATTATATATATATATATATATATATATATATTATATATATATCTATATATATCTATATATATATGACCAACGTCAGAGCAAGAAGTCCATAGTAACGACACTTCTTTATTCAAATTTAAATTGTATAAAGCTTCTCTATATTATAGCTGAACCTCGTTTTAACCATGATGCCACTAACAGACTCTTAGACTTGGTTATCAGTCACAAAAACAAAGTAATTACAAATTTGATAATGAGACAGATGTTTTGAAACCTCAGCAATTATAAATTAGAAATGTCGTTGCTATGAACGTCTTCTCTGCCCTTGGTCTTATCTGCCTCGGTAGATAGCCGCCTTCCCCCTCAGCTACATATATATATATATATATATATATATATATATATATATATATATATATATATATATATATATATATATATATGTATGTATATGTATGTATATGTATATATATATATATATTATACATATATATATATTATATATATATATATTATATATATATATATATATATATATTATATACATACACACACACACACACACACACACATATATATATATATATATATATATATATATATATATATATATATATAATAATAATAATAATAATAATTATCATCACCTACTCGCCTTAAAGGACGTGGTAACGAATCTTGAAAGTATATTTTTCTGTGACGCACGGGGACTCATGCCCCTCCCCACCATCACTGCGATTCCCCTTTAGTCTACTAGAAGATGACCTCAATTTACTAGGTAAACGTCGGGACAGCGGACATTTCAGGAATCTGACCTGAAACTTCCTCCGTCTTTGCCTGGAGTTTATCTACCTGTTTGTCTAAATATCTATCCATTTTTCTGTCTATCTAATTCTTGTTGGTTTAGTGTTAGAAATGAAAGCCAGAGGTAATAGCTGTGAAGGACAATGGTTCGGAGCCATGACACAGCCCAGGGTTTGAGAACTTACGTTAATTAGTCACTCTCGGTGAAAGTTCAAAATATAATCAACAAACAACGACCACGACACTCCATTTAGTTAAGCGACACATTCTGAATTCTGTTGTAATTTACTAAGTGCCCATGAAACTTAACACGTCATATATTTCGAAAGAATACCAATTTTCTTTTGTTATTTTGGTAAAGGATTTTCCAAGAATACATTTTTTTATGTTATTTTGTTATTCTTATGTAATCGGAACAAAATAATACCTGCATATGAAAATATATTTGGCTACTAAGAATGCATAATAACAGCTACGAAAAGAATAACTTTAGCTCATGAACTCAGCAGAAATAATAACTTATAGAGAGATTGCAATATTGCATGTTCCATCCACTTTGAATAATAAGGAAACAAAACTTTACTTCCGCTCGCCAGAGCTGAAACTCGATACATCCATTTTGTTTTTTGCCTCGAAGACTTGGACAGTTAGTTTTTTCTGGTAAGAAAACTTGTATAAATTATTCATTATTTTAAAGAAGACAAACCTTAGAGCTTTGTTGATTTTAAGAAACCTCAGTGCATTTCCATTTCCGAATTTTATATCTCAACTATTTCTTTAACTGCGAGTGCTTTGTTACTTTGACTCCAAGAGCAAACTGATTTAACATTCTTATAAACATCTCAAGCACATCCATCCTCGGCTGAGCAAATAGGGATAAAATACGCTCCTCCCTTTCTAATGGATACAAAAGAATATTTCCGGTTCTCATACGATACAATATAAGGAAATATTTCTGACATTCTGAGAACTAAAGCACAAATCAAGCTCTCCACAATTTGAGACTTTCTTCCTCTGAACATACAAAGGATGAATGGTCCATTTCAGAAAGAGCTTACATTTATGTTAGACAATACAAGTACATTATCGGGCAATTTTATTTATTTTCAGAAATCGAAGCTGTTGCTGAAAAACCATTGCACCTTATTGATGTTCAACAATATTCTGTAAAAGATATATCATTGTTGTTAATATTGCCAAGAACTGGTAATCGCCTGCAATATTTTGAGTTCATAAAGAGCATTAACACCAAAGTAAAGACCGATTTATACTTTCTTTTATTTAAAATTTAAATAAACTCGTTAACATTTGTTCGTGTAAAAAAGAAAGAGAATCAATTCCAGGAACGACGGAAACGTTCCCCAGTTCTGCAAGAGCATTAGGAAACAAAACATAAAAAAATAAATAAATAAATGGCGAGACAGAAGTCCTTCACGTCAAAATCAGGCGTTCCAGGAACCTCGTACATTACATCTTTCGCGCCGGGAACTTTCCAGCGCTCGCGAGTTGGGCGATTTCAGGCAATGTCTAGCTTGGACGTTTACTTACATTTCCTCTTCTGAAAACTCGGTAAACGACGCGGCTCTGTTACGGTCTTATTGCGCTGTTAGTCCTGTCCAGAAGGCAAAATGGTGTCTCGTTTTCAAAGAAAAAAAAAATAATGCTGTATCTTTCTTTCAACTGGTTTGTCTATGTTAACTCTTTCTCACATCCTCGATTCCCTTCTTCCTCTTTGTCTTTCTGCTGTTTTTCTCTTACTAACTCTCTCTCACTTTCTTGATTTGATTCTCTCTCTCTCTCTCTCTCTCTCTCAGCTGTGGTTCTCTTTGTTAACCTTCTCTCACTTCGTTGAATCCCTTAATCCTCTCTCTCTCTCTCTCTCTCTCTCTCTCTCTCTCTCTCTCTCTCTCTCTCTCTCTCAGTTGCAATGGCACAGAATAATGGTAAAAAAATCTACTCTGGTGTCTCTATGTCTCCATAATAGCAGTTGCAGTATCTGTGGCTGTGACACTAATTGAAATAGATGAAAGCTACGCCTATTCGGAGGATCAGAATCTTTAGTTTACTTTCCTCTCTTTTCTTGATTGTTTCTACGTATATCTCTGTCTGGCAAGAAGAAGCGGCGCAATATCAAATTATATAAATATCAGGAGCCTACGACTATGTCTCGAATATCCATGGTGAACACAGACGTAGTGATCAAAGCAAATGAATTATTTATAAGGATGCCCGCTTTCTGCTATTCGAGAGAGAGAGAGAGAGAGAGAGAGAGAGAGAGAGAGAAGAGAGGGATAGAGAGAGAGAGAGAGAGAGAGAGAGAGAGAGAGCTGAATCCATCGGCTGATTTGTGGACTGATGCTTTCGGATCACCAGTGGCGAAATGCATTTGGGATTCCATTACAGATCCAGATTATCTCTTCATGGAAGTGCTTGAGCTGTCCTAGACTGGAAATGGATCTCCGCTGACTGTGCTTGGAGTCGCTGACGGTGCAGTCAACCCAACGATTCTGGAGTGATCTCCGAAGGCCTGTGAGAGTGGAGGTTTCATCACGAGTAAGTCTAGAGGAGGTCATTGGCATTCATCTATGTAAATGACCTAATGAATTGGGTTTTGAACTACAGGCTTCCTTCCAATCAAACGAGTCAGGCTCAAGTTCGGTTAGGAAGAATAGGAATAAATATTCTGATCTTCTGCCTCTTTCATGTAATTGGTTCATCTACGTTGCTTAATCGTTTACGAGTTCCACTACTGAACTTAATTCTTTGTTTCTGCCTCTTTCATGAAACTGGTTCATCTCTGATGCTTGATCATTTACGAGTTCCACTACTGAACTTACTACATGTTTGAACTCAACTGTGAGATCCCAACGGAATTTAATAAAAAAAAAGCCCAACAGAATTTCCTGAAATTTGTGGGTGATTCCAGTCAGATGTCTGAATCACTGATGCTGAAAGACTTTGGTGATGTGATCAGCAATTACACTGGTTCACTACATTAACAGATTAGCCAAATTGAGAGGAGAAATCTAATTTAAGTGGTAAAAAATTATTAAAAAAGATACTTTTTGCCTCTTTTCTTCACCCTTGTCCACCTACTTCTCATCATTCACATTTTCTTTTTCTCATAATTTCTTCGTAATTTTTCTCCTGTATCCTTGTCTTCCCAGCAACACTGAGGAGGACCAGTTGATCCCATTTTATCACACCGTTAATAATCCTTTCATTAATTTCTCTCTCTTTCCCCACCCATACTCTCCCTCCTTCTCACACAATTACAACTCAATATTAACAAAGTTGTCACATCGGCTGAGAAAAGAGGGTACAAATTTTCTATCCCCAAAACTGTAATAGCACACTTTTGCCACTAAAGAGGAGCCCATCCTGATCCTGATTTATTTATAAATATACAACGAATCCCTTGTAAGACAGAAAGCAAATTTCTTGGATTAATATTTGCCAAAAAACTTAATTGGTCTTCCCATTTGTCTAACTTGAAAATAAAATGTGCAAAGGCACTAGATCTATTAAGAGTATTATCTCATACTTCATGGGATGCTGACCGAACACAGCTCCTCAGATTATATAAAGCTATTATTTTACCAAAGTTAGCTTATGGTTGCGAAGTGTTCACATCTGCCCCTCTGTATAAATTACAAGCTCTTTATTCTGTTCATCATGCAGGCATTCGGATTTCTACAGGAGCTTTTAGATTTTCTCCCATTGAAAGTATGTTGGTGGATGCTGGAGAGCTTCCTCTGGATCTCCATTTCCAGACTTTGCTGGTGTGAAGTTGGATTAGGTTCCAGAGACTTCCAAATTCTTGAAGTCAGAAATGAAAGATATTTTCCTTATTTTAGAGATCATTCAAAAATACCACATCCATTTGCCTTCAGAGTACGGGAAATCATGACCAATTTAAACATAACCATTACCCGTGTTTTGTCTTACAAGTTTTCAGTAATCCCACCTTGGAAGCTACCTTATATTACATATTGTAAATACTTTAATACACCCAAGAAGAATATATGAGAGGTATTAATGATGCGACTTACTTTTTTAGAACATGCATTTCAGCATAAAGTGATATCTGTATATATACTGAAGGTTCCAATCTGATTCTGGTGTTGGCTATGGAGTAGTGTTTCCAAATTTTGAACGCTGCGTATCGTTACCTAATTATTGCTCCAGTTTTACTGCTGAGTTATATGCCATCTTAGTTTCAATTAAGGAAATTTTACTTTGTGAAGATAGTAGTTTTACGATTTTCACAGATTCTCTAAGTGCGATTCAAGCCATGAATTTTTATTCAAAACACACTCTGATTTAAGAGATTTTAGAATGGTTGTTTTTAGTTAACCGGAAAAGGAAACCCGTAAACTTCTGCTGGGTACCAGCACACACAGGAGTAGCTGGAAACGAAAAGGCTGATGAGCTAGCGAAAAGGGTAATTCACGATGGTCCACAAAGAAATATTGTATTACCATTTAGAGATTTTTTCCCTTACATACAAAAAAAAAAAAAAAAAAAAAAAAAAACACAAAAGAACAAAAAAAAAAAAAACGAAAAAAAAAAAAAACGAGAAAAATGGCAAAATATATGGAAAAATGTTGTAGAGAGCAATCAAAAGATGTTGGAAATTACGAGATCAGCAATTCCTTTTAATTACAGCAAGATGTCAAGGAGATGGGAAACAGCCATTTACCGCTTAACAATTGGTCACACACAACTGACACATGGTTACTTAATGGCTGGACATCCCCAGCCATTCTGTGATGACTGCCTGGTTTCTCTGACTGTGCGACACTTGCTGGTCGAGTGTCCCAGTCTTCAGGACATAGAGAGCGTTTCCTTTCAGAGCGCCGTGAAGAGGAGGGTGAACACCTTCTCTCCAGGGTACTTGGAAGGAATATTATTAGTCAGACTAGTATTTTTAGGTTTGTGGAAGAAGCAGGCTTCCTACAAAAGTTATAACTTTTGATAGTAAAGTGTAAATGGTGTTATTCTTGTAACGTAAGGGTACATAAGATGAAAATTTTTATTATTTTTTATTTATTTATTATCTATTTTTTTTAATCACATAACAGTATATTTCCGGCGTCGATGACCTAAGTTATTGTGACGTCATGGTACATTTTTGCATCAATCAATCAATCAATCCTTTTCACACACCCTAGCGTGCTCCATAAAAAGTCTGAAAAGGAGGGGAAAATATGTAGTTAAGCCTTGGGATAGGAGCAGTGGACAGAGGATAGGAAGGTCAGTAATGGAGATCAGTTTAATTACAATTAAATCTTCTTTTCAATGTCACTTGGGAACATTGCATTAAACGTGTTTTAGGACGGACTTATTTGCGTGTGCACATGCGCCAATGATGTTTAACCGGTATGTTACATCATGAAGGCTGATTTATTTCATATATTTATAAATTAAATATTAGAGAAGCCATTACTTTTAAATATCCTTGAGTATGTGTATACATTAGCATATATTGCTAGTTTTCTCCAACGCCAACAAAAAACATTGCCTTCCAGACTAAGAATTCGTCTTCATCAGGTAAAGTCCCCAAACCATCGCACCGTGAAAATCGCAAAGAATACAGCACAGTAGCACGTAAAGCTTCATCCTTTGAAAGAAACTCATCGTCTTTTCTTATTTTAGATTTGGAGTTTTGTTGTAATCTGTCGTTCTATGTTACTTTTTTGTAAGGTTCATTTTCCTTCCTGGTTCTGCACCGAGAAATTTAATTGATATATCACGCTAATCCGTCCTTTTTCTTAATTTTCAACAGAATGCACTTATCCTACAAGCCCGAACCCTTTCCACCCTTCATAACGCACCAGAGATTTTCCATCCTAGGACTTAATTCTCTATTTTTCAGGTAATGCACATTCATCACTCACACGCACTCATCTCTAAAACGTACACATTCATCTTTCAAATACGCATACATCGTTCACACGCACACATTCATTTCCAGAAAAAACGCATCTATCATTCACGGGGACGTGTATCATTCATGCGCACATCCATCACCCCACCGCTCCATGGGCAGAAGGCAAGGTTTAGAGACTACTCCATGAGGTACAATTCTGACGGTCTCGGCAGCGTTGTTCACGTTTCGTCAATTCGTTCTCTCGGTTTATGTAACACTTCTCTTTAGCAAGAAAGTTTGGCTCATAGGTATCAACTACTGTGAATTACGGAAATAGCGGTTAACAGCTATGAATTCTTTTATGTATCGATCGTTTAAAAGAGTATGTACCGACGAAGGAAAGTCAAGTTATCCTTCCACAAATATTTCAGTTCATAAATCATCTATGATTATGATTTGCACATGAGAGGGTATTCCGTGTGAGGGCATATTTTATATATATATATATATATATATATATATATATATATATATATATATATATATATATATATTTTATATAAATATATATATATATATATATATATATGATATATATATAAAATATAGTGTACATTTTCCTTTATAACAACCTACTGGGAACAAATATATATAGACTAAGTACTGTAAGGATAGGATGCTTGTGTGAATAACAAAAGATGACGAAACAATTTTGAATTACGTAGCTGATAGTAAATGAAGTGTGAATGGTAGCAGTAAGGGACAGGGTTAACAATCTGATCCACAAATACTTGTTAGGATATGTATGTATGTATGTAGTATGTATGTATGTATGTATGTGTGTGTATGTGTATATATATATAATAACATACATATAATATATATATAATTATATATATATATATATATATATATATGCTACATAACTACAGTATACTATATAATATCTATATATATAGTATATATATATATATATTATATAATGTTATAATACACACCACACACACTCACACACACACACACATACACACACACACTATATATATATATATATATATATATATATATATATACATACATATATAATTGGATGATGTAAGTTTTTGTTTAAATAATGCGCATTCAAAACTTTGCTGGAAAATATTTTGTACGGTTACGCTATACGCTTGCTCTGTTTTTATAGTGGGTTTCATATAAAACGTTTTACAATTAATTAAAATTAAAATACCAATTTATGGAACCATCCAAGTAATAATGTTTTCGGAATGGTGATAAAACAAACCAAATGAAATGGCAAAAATATGCATTGCAATTGTTAATGTATGCTTTAAACAATATATTATAGCATACATAACAGAATACATTCATACATATATATATTAGACTATAGATATATCATAATGTAGTAATACACACACACACACAAACACACACACACACACACACACACACACACATCTATATATATATATATATATATATTATATATATATATATATATATATATATATATATATATATATACATACATATAATTGGATGATGTAGTTTTTGTTTTTAAAATAAATGCGCATTCAAAACTTTGCCTGGAAATATTTTGGTACGGTAAACCGCTATACGCTTGCTCTGTTTTATGAGTGGGTTTCATATCAAACGTTTTACAATATAAAATTAAATAGCAAATTTATGGAACCTCCAAAGTAACTAATGTTCGGAATGGCGATAAAAGCCAAATGAAATGGCAAAAATATGCATCGCAATTGTTAATGTATGCATTAAATCTATAAAACTTTGGAGTGCAAAATATTTACAGTGTAATCAACTCGTAATATATCAAGTATTCTAGTATCACATGTACACCTCATCTATTAATGGGCATCACTTATTTTTGATCTATAATTTCAAATTTGGAAACAGGTTTCATTGGAATCTCTCTCTCTCTCTCTCTCTGTCATACATAATAATAAATATATATATATATATATATAATATATATATATATATATATATATATATATATACTTATATTATATATATATATATATATATAATATATATATATATATATATATATATATATATATATATATATTGTCGCACGTGTCATGTCATGTCGCTTGCATTTCGTCTACTTTTTAAATATTTTATCAAAGTAAAAGTAATGTAAAAGAAAAAAGCAAGAAGGCTTGTTTATCAATTCAAATTCTGGTGATTAGCATAGGGCTGTTTTTCATCTTCAGAGAAAGTAGTGGCATGGTAGTGTCGGGGAAAATTAGTTAAGATTCGTTTTGCTGTCAAATAAATCGTAAACACTCACAGAAACATGTTTGCACAGAAACGACAGATTAGTGTCAAAATAAATCTGTTTAGATTTGTCTCGCTTGTCATCTAGTTCACACCCTTTCCATCATTCAGAAACCCCTTCTCAGGTCATAGTGAATACAATACAACACCATTAGGACCTTCCTTTGGAACTCCCTCAGGATTCGCTATCAAGCATTAGCACCAATTGTGGCATCTTTGATAACACCTGAGTCACCCCTTAACACCAGGAAGCTGACCCCCCTCAGGTATAGCTATTGTAAGAGTCCCTGTCCAATTCCATATAATCTACTCTAATGTCCTCTAGCTGTCATTAAGAGGGCCAACGCCCCCCCCCCCACCCCCCCCCCCCCCCCCCCCCCGGGGAGTAGTGCCATCAGTGCACCTAATTCGGTGTAATGTAGGCATTACTTAAGATTCTTTGCAGCATCCCTTCGGCCCCTAGCTGCAACCACTTTCATTCCATTTATTGTACCTCCGTTCATATTCTCTTTCTTCCATCTTACTGTCCACCCTCTCCTAACAATTGTTTCAGTGCAACTGGGAGGTTTTCCTCCTGTTACACCTTTCAAACCTTTTACTGTCAATTTCAGTTTTAGCACTGAATGGCCTTAGTTGGCCCAGTGCTTGGCATAAGGCCAAAAATCTATATAAATAAAAAAATCAAATCAAAGAACCTCACACCTATAGGCTACCAGGCCACCTGCATATGGTTAAAATACATGGAAGGGGAGACAGATTCAATTCTCGCATCGTTACACTTCTGTTTTATCTATTCACTTAGGGTCGTGATACCCTCATTAACACCTATGCTCAGGTAACCATTCCCTTTTTACCCAACTGCCATTTAAGATCTAACCTGACCCTTGCCTTTTTTCACCTATAACACCACTCAGCCTAACCTTTCTCTCCCTTGCAACGCCCTCCTTTTGTACCAGCTGACCACTGAAAACATCTAAGTTGGTGACCACACAAACAGGGATATAAGCACTCCTGTTTGCCCTAGGGAGTCAGTTAGGTGGGAAGCCTTGTCATGAAACCCTGTATCTGTAGGTATCTCTGGACCTACTTGTCTACAACGAGTAGAGAGATACTTAGATACTAAGAGGCCCAGCACCACAATCATTCGTATGGTGCCTTATAATCAGACTTAAGCAAGATGTCTACAAGTATGAGCATTGCACTATACCTCATTCCATACCACTCACTACAGCCTTGTGAGACCAGTCTACTCCGGTCACGACCTAACTACCCAATTCATTGGTAGCGTTAAGATATAAGTTCCTCGATGCCAAATTCTACTGGCTCACCCTACATCCGAGTTCAAGTCCACTGACTCATCAAGTAAAGAGCCGAGAACTTAATCAGTGTATGTATATCAGTCCCCATTCCTAAAACCTACATCCTATTCCCATATCCACAATCCAGTTTGAATTTTGTCTCCCCATTATATTCCAGTGAACAGTGACCGTTCATTTTAATGACATATATTAATGTTACTAGTGAAGTGACATAAGTCATACAATTGATCAGTGATTTGTTATATTTCGTGGCATGCCTATTCGAATAAATCTCTGCTTGCAATCATAGTGTGAATTATGTAACTTTGCTTCTGTGCTATGCTACAAGCAAATTCTTGCAAATTCTTAGCTTCAGTCATTACGATTTTTACTGTCTTGCAGATTTACTGGCAGTCCTGTTGTGTCAATTTGTGTGTCCAGCAATGGTGTTTTCGAATCATACGCCAAGTGTATCATTTCTCAAGTGATCATAATTACTGTATAAGTGGTGCATTTACCTGTTGTTCTCTTCCAGACTCCTCGAAAACCTACTTACTTTTAGAACGTATTAATCTTAGAAGTTCACTCTAGTTAATTAGTTACATCTTTAACATAGTGATGGATGTTAAAATAGAGAAAGGGAGGCAGTACCATGGAACATATTGTATGCGGTTGATAATGTTCTGTGTGAAGAGAGCAGGGAAGATCTGTAAATGAAATTGGAAAGATGGAGACACATACTGGAGGACAGAGGAATGAGCATAAGTAGATCTAAGACAGAATATATGTGTACCACCAATGAGGGGATGATAGAGAAAGTATTCAGCTTGGCGGAGAACAAATAAAGAGAGTTGATAAGTTTAAGTATTTGGGATCCTTTGTTAACGCTAGAGGAAGTATGGAAGAAGTTAAACATCGGGTACAGGCCTCTGGAGTTCTTTGTGACAAAAGAGTACCGCTGAGATTAAAGGAAAATTTCACAGGATGGTGGTAAGAACAGCAATGCTGTATGGTACCGAAACAGCAAGATGAGAAAGACAGAGGAGAAGAAGATGTATGTGGTAGAAATGAGAATGCTTAGGTGGATGGAAGTATCAAAGAAAGTGCAGGAGGGGAGGCTGAGATGTTATGGATGGACATCTGTTGAGGAGACATGAGGACCACGCTGGGAGACATATTATGGGGATGGAGGTTCAAGGAAGAAAAAGAAGAGGGTAACCAAGAAAGAGATGGAAG
>NC_061089.1:62763025-62778025 GCF_015104395.2 Macrobrachium nipponense
AATATTCATTTAACAATAACAACTGGTATGCAGTTATCTATAAAGCCGAAAATGGTTTCCGTTTGTTGAATAATTATCAGGCACCATCATAAGTGTTATACGTCCATTGATCTTTTTCATATTTAGTTATTGTCTGTTCACTTATTAAACCACGAAATATGTTATTTAGTCAATTATGTTTATACACGTTCTATGAATTACTTCAGTTTCTCGTTATGTAAGAAAATTGGATATAGAAATTAGGCCAAAGGCCAAGATCTGGGACCTAATGTGGTCATTCAGTGATGAATGGGAAACTGAATGTAAGAAGGTTTAAAAAGTGTAACTGGAGGAAAACCGCTTAGTTGCACTATGAAACAATTGTTAAAGAGGGTGGAAAAGACAGTTGGAAGAAAGAGAATATGAATGGAGGAACAGAAAAAGGAATGCAAGAGGTTTCAGCAAAGGGCCAACGTGCAAAGACCCTTATTAATGCCTACAGTGTACCACGCAAGGTGCAATGTTGGCATTACCCTCTACGAGGAATCGTTATGTAAGAAAAGCTTTAAAGAACAGGAATTAACACACTAACGGCCATCGTAGAATAAATGTCAATCTTTCTACCCAATAACCACAAGGCCTAAACTCCTCCAAACTCCTTGTCCTATTTCCAGATAATTTGCATATACGAGCGATAAAGCAATTGACCTCAATTCTTGGAAATCTTCCTTCTAGGTGTTTTTGTGTTAAATCTGGTCTTGATGCTTCATCAGTTTCTAAATAGATTGCTTTGTAATTTTCAACCACTGAAATTACACAGCCAAAATTTGAGGCCCTGGCAAGAATGGTGAAATTCCAGCAAATTTTGGTAAAATCCAATGTGCATTTAGAGACCTAAGCTAAGCATTGAATTTTATGCATTGTTATTAAGTGACTGTATTGGTTGATACGAGGGTGGAGAAGGGCATAAGGCTAGCAACCTCATCATATAATACTTGGTGGGAATGAAAATGGTCATATATATAGGGCGTATATATATATATATATATATATATATTATATATATATATATGTATATATATATATATATATATATATATATTTATATATATATATATATATAGTATATATATATATATATATATATATTAAACGTTCTAACTTGTCAGTACACATTACACATGTTGATTTCTGTTTTTTCTTTTCTTTTGCTGCTCACAAAAATTATGTTTTGTAATATATATATATAATATATATATATATATATATATATATATATATATATATATATATATATATATATATAGTGGTAATAAATATACTAATTTCTCTTTTATATTTTCTCGGGAATGGGAGAGTGTCCTCTTTGTTTTGGAAACACTTTTCGAATGAAAAACAAACTGTTTACTGCTGTCATTGGCCGAAAGATCGTCCTGTTAGGAAAACATCTTTTTATTCTTTCTATTCCAACGACCCCTTCGCTGTTTTTACGAAACTGTTTTTAACTGACCCCCTTGTTGAATTCCTGGCCATAGGCCGTGTTGATGTGTTGTTCTTCATTTTTCTTTACTACTTTTCATAGCCTGGTATGTTTTCTTATTTTTTATTTTTTTCTTATATCTCTTTTGTTGTTGTTGTTTTTGCAGTTGCTCCTCCTACCCAGAGAGGTCAGCGTCCTTCACAAAGAACTAGTTCGATTGTTAGAGTTGTATGGAAAAGAAATCTCACTGTTGTTTTAACGAAGTTCCCCCCTTTTTTTAATGATTCACCAATTCCCCTCTTCGTTTCTATTTTTTGCTGTTTTTTACACATTCTTTTTATTTTTTTATATAAGTGTTTTCTAGCAGAGTCGTCGATGTTTTGAAAGATGTTTTTGCATATGCTGTTTTACCCCAAAGGTTTGTTAGATAAACATACTTGTAATGCATGATGCTATTTACTAAAGAGTCAGCGTTTCTGTAGGCTGAACAGAGTATAGATGTGTTCAGCATTTGGGTAAAGGACCCTGCAGGCATATACTAATAAGTCCGTGCTAAAAATAAAGAAAACAAAAACACTTCCTTTGTTAATTTGAGTCTCATCACAGATAACTCATTCTCAATCTCCCTCTCAGTTCTGTAATGATTTCTAGAGATTGTCATCCCCTTGAAAGGTTTTTTATGTAGAAAAAAAAGAAGAGAGCGCCTGGAAGTCATCAAAACTCAATTCATTTTTTACGCAGGCAATTAAGACCAAGACCGTCAACCGAATTTTTCGCATTTCCTTAAATTCATTTTTTCTTTCCCTTTCACATAAAAATTTATTCAGCTTACTTTTCTTCGTTTCTTTCACTTGATCTCTGCATAATTTCTTTTTATTTAATGATGATCATCACATTACTTAAAGAATGCGAAATGAAAAATGAAATAATGACGGTGTTAAGATTTTATATATTTTTATTGCATAATTCATAATGAAGTAAGCAACAATTCAGTGATCAGAAGGTAAATACTATTGTGTTGTAGTCTACTAAAGCAAATGTAGTATATGTATGTGTGTGTGTATTTTTATTTGTGTTTGAAAATTTCTATTCACAATATATAATTTCTTGATACAATACTATCATCACCTGTATATCCTTGGAATTACTCCCTAGTTTTTTTTTCTTTTAACAGAATCTCCCTCAACCTTGCAGAAGCCAAGCTCTATGTAATGAAAATAGGTGTGCTGAACTTAGCCCACTCATCAAGAATTAACCAAATCCGAAGAGCATATACTCCGTGTAATTGGTTCCTTTCAAACGAAAGCCTCACTACAACATTGTATTCAGCAGGAATTGAGTGAAGGTGATGGAGAAATAGTATATTCGATAACGTGTAATGGATGAAGAGTGGTTTCGTTTCTCTCTCTCTCTCTCTCTCTCCTCTCTCTCTCTATAGTATTCGGCTTTCTGCTATACTCTACGCTCTCCCCCAACCCATTCATAACAAGATAACTCTTTACAATCCCCCTTAACTTCCTCCTCCCTCCCCATACTTTAATAAATTTTTTCTTTCATGTGCTCCGCGCCCCCTCATTTTCATCCTCCTAGACCATTCCATTAATCTATTAAACTTGCTCTCTCTCTCTCTCTCTCTCTCTCCTCTCTCTCTCTCTCTCTCTCCTCCTCCTCCTCCTCCTCCACACATTTCTTGGTTATTCTGCATGTCATTCAGTCTTTACTTTATTGACCATTATTGGAACTGTTCAACTTTATTAACCTCTCTCTCTCTCTCTCTCTCTCTCTCTCTCTCTCTCTCTAGTATATATATATAGTATATATATATATATTATATATATATATAGATATATATACAAGCACAAGACACACACATATATATATATATATATATATATAGATATATATTTTATATTATGTTTTTCCTCTTTTATTTTCTTTTTTGATCAACTGATCTCATGTTCTCGATAATTTATCGTTTCCTTCCCTTTTCTTCCTTAGTCCATTCCACCCCATCTTATTTTTTCTGTCTGTCTTTCTTTATTTTATAGATCCATCCGTTTCTTTCTTCTATCTTTTTACCTATTTTTTTTCTATTAAATTTCTTCTTTTCGTTTTTTCCATTTCTTCCTTTATTCCCTTTCCTTTCTTTTCTTGCCTTCCTTCTACTTCCTACTTTTCTTTTCCTTTTTTGTTTCACTGTTTACTTCACCAACCTTGTGACCTTTGTCTATTTTTTACAGTCCTATTACTTACTTGTATCCCATTTTCTATCTATTTTACTTAACCCTTTTCTATCTTTTTCCCCCCCTTTTTCGATCCTTCTTTACTTTTTTCCGCTCTATTTTACTTCTTACTCCTTTCTTCCTTTTCTTACTTTCTTCATTCCTTCCTTCCCCATTTTTTTCCTTCGTCCTGTCACTGACCCACAAAAGTTGCTACTTGAAGGAGCCCTTGCATCGATCCCACGGGGTGATGGGTGGGGTGAGGGTTGGGAGGAGGATCGAGGAGGGAGTTTTATTCATAGTCTCAACCCCATGACTCATTGATTTTTTTCCCTTGATGGATCTCTCTCTCTCTCTCTCTCTCTCTCTCTCTCTCTCTCTCTCTCTCTCTCTCTCTCTCTTCGACCTTCATAATCTTTCTGAATTTTTCTTGTAAGTAGTTCTGTCTGTCTGCCTGTCTGTTTTTTTTTATTATTATTTCTTCTTTGAAGTCTCTCATCTTTTTCCTTTGTTCATTTTTCCTCTTCTTTTTCCAAATTTATTCATTTTTCCCTAGTCTCCATCAGTCTCTCTCGCCCTCTACAAGTGCTACTGTTTCAGACGGCAATTAATGGAGAGAGTAGGCCTTAGGCTTGTCGGTTGAGTTCAACGGGAGGCTACTGGAGGTGATGCCCCTCTCGTTATGAGGGAGCTGTAAGGCCATCTATCAAAGACTTATGAGAATGGGAAAAGGAAAAGCAAAGATGCTTCTTTCTGCCAGGGATCTCTTTTGTGTGATGGGAAATGTGATGGAAAAAGCCTGTTGGTTGTTGTTTATGGTCCTTTTTTGTACTGGGGTTTTCGTCTCATTAAGTCTCTGATATATATATACAACACCCGTAGACTTCCAAGACTTACTCCCGCGTGTGTGTGTGTGTGTCTAAACGCAGACTATACAAACACACACAGCATGATATACTATATATATATATATATATATATATATATATATATATATATATATATATGTGTGTGTGTGTGTGTGTGTTGTGTATACCTATATGAATATATATATATATATATATATATATATATATATATGATATATATATATTTAAATACATATACAAATACGAATAGATACATTTCGAGGACTTCTTTCAATATACCAAGCCTGCCATTAGGATATTTCATACTAATATCCCAACTCCACTCCGGGGTTTCCCAAGGGGAGAGTCAAGTTTTCAACAGTCTCATGTCTTTACACAAGAAGGTTTGGTAGTGATAAATCATGCAGAATAAGTATGAGAATTTGAGAATTGGTAATCCTAGAGAGAGAGAGAGAGAGACGAGAGAGAGGTGGGGTGTACGAAGAGTAAAGCATCCCAAAGCGAAACGAATGATTTTGTCTGAAATCTCAGCAATGGAACTTTAAGGCATTTAGCGGAAAAGGGACGAGAGTAGGAAACAAAAAGAAATGGAAAAGAAATAAAAATCCTCAAAGGAAAAGATCCGCTTTACGTCCGTTATGTGCGCCTGACATCGATTTTGCCACTGCTCTTATGCTGCAGAGCGCGAGCAAGCACGCCACTACTTGTAACTCTGTGCCACAAGTGAGTAATAAAATGGCTTCATTCGTTTGTTTCTTATCGGCCATCGTTAGGCTAGACCGGCTGTTGGGAAAGTAGTCTTATTATCTTCTAATTCTTTTGATTCCATTATCCATTATTTTGTCCACTTTATTCATTTCATCTAACATTATTTCTTATCTCACTTGCCTAATTATTTCGCAGGTTTCACTTTCTTCATCGTGTGTACTTGGTTATTTTCTTATTAGTCGTATCTCATCTTACTGCGGAACTGTGTATATTGTTGACCCAGATTCTGAGAGCATATTAGTTCCTTACTTACAAACATACATACATTCTTACACACACACAAGTACACACACGCAACACGCATACACACGTATATATATATATATATATATAATATATATATATATAGATATATATATATATATATACCAAATGACAGTTATTATTACAGAAGGTAGGAGGGGATTAGAGTATACATAAGTTCTTTTTTCCTTGTTGCTGAGACCATTTTAAAACTCACGGTTGTTTAGTCCTTTAAGATTTATTATTTGCACTCATTATTATCATTAGCAAATTTTTTGGTATTCTAAAGAGTGGTTTCTATGGCTGGCCAAATCTTTTATGTAAAATTTATTTATTGTAAATTAGGTTCTGATACGAAGTTAAAGTTTTGTAAAGATTTTTAAATTGTTTCAGAAGAAAATATATTTTCAGTAAAACTTTTTATCTGTGTTTTTAAAATATGTTTCATGGGCGACGATATTTCTGTCTTCCCGATAAAACATGCTTTATAGTTACTTGCGTTTGATATCAATAACAAATCAGTTGAGAACTGTATAGCGTGTACATTAAAAAACTATGTGGTAGATTACAAGGTCCTATTCTTAATCTTGCTAAAAGTATTTCATTAATAGTAAAGCCAAAAATTAATTTAGAATGACTTGAATAGTCGACCAAGATATAATACTACCGGCAGAAGATTAAAATCAATCAATCAGTCGACCTATCTTTATATTGGAAATCGACTCAAAAGAAACCTTTCTACCCTGGACACCATTACGAAGAAGGAGGATTAGCGTCACATTGAAGCGGTAAGCACATATCTAATGATATGAAAAACTGACGTGCTGAATCGTAGTGATGAATGACACTTTAACATATAAACGATTTCCGTGGGTATGAACGCAATAAATGAAAAGTAAACACACATGTATATGTACATTATACATACATTGTATATATATATGTATATGATGATTCTTTAACATATACAAGATTTTTGTATGTATGAACACAATACATGAAAAAGAAAGGCATATATACATGCATTTATATAGCAACATAGGTACAAAGAAATGAAGTGCAATACCGGCGTTTTTTCTCCCCATCTTATGGAGTTATGACAGCATACTTACACATGCACACACACTCAAATACACGCGCGCGCGCACACACGCACATATATGCACACATAAACATAGGCACACGTATAAACACGTTGTTTTGGTCTCGCTCTTTTGATAAAAATAATAATAATAATCGCTTTTTCATACTACTACACTGTAATAATAATAATAATAATAATAATAATATAATAATAATAATAATAATAATAATAATAATAATATCGGTAAGAAAAACTTAGTTTGTGATGAGCTCATTTGTAATCATTAGGTCTTGGCTGATCAGTCCTCCTCCGTAGGAAGGATTTTACATTCAAATTCCATTTCTTTCGCTCCTTGATATTCATGCGCATCGACTGTACGTCCCACATTCCGAACTCGAAGCTCCAGGGACACCGACCTTTAGGAGCACTGTCAGTGGAGGCATCACTGTCAGGGATAATCCGGGATTAATGTCTGTCAATTGGATTTATCGAGATGGAGTCGTCCTCTCCCGTCATTATCTGTACGTAATAAACATGGCTATCAGCGTTATGAATTACACGTATCAGTCATATCTGCACCAATGACTGTAATTACGTCGATGCTCTAATCATCATCATAATCAGTGTAATTGACATTCTTTCTGCTATAATAGGAATGAGGCTTTTAAAGCTGGCTGTTGTTCTGTAGTCTCAGCTCATGCCAGTTAGTTGTCTGTGTCAGCACAGACAGAGTAGAGAAACCCCAATCATGACATCACTATTAATATAAGTATCATTCTATATGATTTTATTTATATCTGCTATTCGTGGATACATCTCTCTCTCTCTCTCTCTCTCTCTCTCTCTCTCTCTCTCTCTCTCTCTCTCGAGGGACAAATAACCTTTTGGTTCTTTGCCCCTCCGCACTTCTGGAAGAAAGAGACACTTGTTAATACAAAAACAGCCTACTGTAAATATTGCCTTTGCATTCGCAATATGTTGCATGAATTACAATATTAATCTTCGTAATGGTCTCAGTTAAAAGCAAAAAGGTAAATCAATATCCATTTTTTTTACCCTCGGCAAAATAGCAATCAACAACAGATGATTTATCGGAAGATTTTTGGCAATAAATCTCTCAATGTCGGAACCCAGCTTTTGCCCTCTTCTTCCCTTGTTATCAGAAAATTTTTAGATTGCCTTTTAATTCGTTGTCTTCCGTGGGTATTTTCAAATATATATACGGAAGTTTTGTTGTATATATCACCTTTCTTTTAATCAAGAACAAAATTACAATGGACAAATTTCGTTGTTCAATGTTATATAATACAATATAATAACTGGCAACCGCTGGTAATTAAATACATATATTTGGAAAGACTTCAGGTGCTTTAATTTTCATCAAGCATATCTTACCCACACACGAACATCCAGATTTTTGCTTAAACAACCCACTCTTCTAAACAGAGGAATATTTATGTGACGATAACGATGATACTTTACAAAACGACTAGTTATCAAAAGAGAGAAAAACTCATAAAATGCCTTCTGATGACTCAACATCTAGACAGATATAATATAATTTTAACGTCTTAACAGTAGTTGAAGCTTTATTTCCAATACAAGTTGCAGAGATATACTTTTCTATTTCTTTTAGGGTACAAAACACACTTGCTACAAATTATAACTCTTCTAAAACATTTACTGAGAGGTAATAATGAATTTAATGATAACATTTTAAGATTTGCATCTGATAAAGTTAGATATAATATGAACGGAATATATGCGCCGAAGTTGTAGGGAAAAAAATTATAAAAATTGGTTATTTGTTCTTAGAGTAACACAAAAAAGTCCATGTATAATGAACTCCAAGATTAATTTATCCTAAAGTCCTAATCAAGAAAATGCAGAAAGGGGAAAGGTACTTTATATATCTTAGCTACAATGTAATTTAAAGATTATTTGAATATCACGGTATTTTTTATTGACAACAATTGTTATGATTATATGTATATAGAAATTAGGCCTACATGGGTACATATATATTATATATATATAGTAGTAGTTATCTGTATAAGAATTATATATAACATTTACATATTAAATAACATGTCCCTAAATGTACGCATATCCAGGGAAAGATGCACGTTATAAAATATACAGATATGAGTAATGTACAGGATATACAAGACAAATGGCTGTTGCAATGCAATAGAACAAAGAAACAGAATATAAAGACCGAATGAAAAAAATTGGAGGGGAAAAAAAAAGAAGACTAATAAGGGTTCACCCAAATCCCCATATTGCAAGATCCCAATATTCCTGTTTCAGGTTTAGGGAAGAAGAGACGCATTAGTCACGGCTCGATCTCCTGAATCTTAAGACTTTCGCGGGACCATTCATCTCCTGATAAGAAGAAAAAGTAGAAGGTGAGGAAGACGGGATGAGGAACGGGAGAAAAAACATCCTTCAGATGGAAATATAAAACGCAGGACTGACAAGGTTTCTCTAAAGTCTACGATTTTCAGTTACTTTATATTTCTATATAATCACTATTCTCTAAAAGTATAAAGTAAGAAAAAAACAAAAGACAATGAAAGGTAAACCTCACACACTAATATATATATATATATATATATATATGTATTTGTATGTATGATATATATATAAATTCTAAATATAATATTATAATATATAATATTATATATTCTTTAAATTCTCATTGTGCCTCGGTTGACCTAAGTAGTGAATTATCTCTTTATCGATCTCTCCCTGCCTAACTGGCTTTCAGTCGGTCTGTTTGTTTTCTCATATCATAAACGTAGAGAACTAATTATAGACTTGCCCTGTAACTGCCGGGAAGGGTGCATTTTCTATGATGTGAAAATATGTTGTTTTCTTCTTAAACAAAAAGGAGAGATTGATGGAGATGGTATCTAACGAAATGAAAATGTCTTTTACAAGATATGTGTAAAAAAGAAAAAATATATATATTATCGACAAATCTTGGCTATTTTACGAATATTTTGGGAGCAGGGAAGTAGAATTGTTTGTTTTACAGGGTTAAGCACCTTTTATTGTTATTTTATGGGTTTTGTTTCCCTGTAAACCTTGCTCAGATTTTATAGGCCTTCATTTCCAGACTTCCCTCTTTGTATTTGGTTCAATGTGACACTGAAACTAGAACAAAGCTCTCGCTGTTTCTCCTCCCTTCTTTTCGTGTGAGGCTTAGATCGCTTGCCTCTTTAGCAACAAACGCTGGTTTCAAGTCCAGGCCAGGAAGAAATGATCTGGGTACTTCAATAAGACACTCGTGCTTCTGTTCCCATTACGTACCTGGGAGATAGCTGACCGTTGTGGGTCACCTAGAGAGGGAAGCAAACAGATATTAACGGTAAGTCCTACGTCAGCATATTATATCCATTTAATCCTATAGCTCTCTCTCTCTCTCTCTCTCTCTCTCTCTTAAAGGATATTTATTGTTAGGAATCCCTTCACAAACAAGGACAAGTGAAGCGAATGTTAAAGAACTATCCAAACCTCACGTAATATATGCAGTGATTCACCTTTACACTATATAAAAATAACTTTTTAAATTAAAATTTTAGAAAATCACAATTTTCATACATTTTCCTTCCCCGTCTCTTTCACATCAGTCTATATCTTGTTCCACCAGCTCGCATCCTTTCAGTTATGAAAAGAAATATTTCTTTTACCTGAAATACGAGTGTTTTCATTCACTGAGTAAGAGCCCTCTCCCCCTAGACCCTGCCCCCGCCGGGCATCCCTCTTTCTTCATTCATTCTATCTTCCTTCGTCAGGAAATGTTGGAGGCCCTTGTGTTCTTTCTATTTTTTCCTCTCTCTTTTTTTTAATCCTTGCATATTCATCACCGTAAGATTAAGAGCCTTTGCATACGTTTTCTGTGGTAGTTGTTTTCAACTGGTCTTGGTTCCTTTTTGTTGTTTCTCTTGTCTAGACGATGGATTGGAGGAGCGCTTGCTTAACTTTCGAGGACTGTAATACTGTTTTTGACAAGCTTGGAAAATCTTATCTGCTTTTTGCTTTTTCTGCACTCCCGGAGATTCATCCTGATTTAATCTCATTAAAAGAAATCTATGTCACGAAATTCCTACAAGTTTTATGCAGTAGATTTACATAAGACTGCTGTAAACACCAATTCCTTCATTTCTATAGTGAAGAGGCTTTTCAGTACAAACGACGGATAAATTTAGTGGAATCCTCATAAGAGATTACTTTAATTAGCTTGCGTTACAAATACCCAGGCAGTATGCACTTAGTCAGGAGGGCAGGATTTATCGGAACGGAGACCTTGCGTTCATGGATCCTGTTTAAATAACATCCAAAGAGATAATATCTTAAGATGGATGATTTGAAATATGGGTTACCCTAGGTCAAGTGCTGATTGGGAAAAATACCAAAAGATGGGGAAAATAATGTAAAAATATTCGAGCTACGAGACACTACCTGGTTCAATAATTTCATCGAAATAACAAAACAAGAATTAAGAAGTTTCTTTATCACTCGGTTACAGTTTGTGTGCTAATAAGTTCACAAGTAACGGCGAGTCCTTTCTGAAACTTTCGACTTCTACCACTTTTACCAATGAATTATATACATCATATACTACTGCACAATTAGTATATGGTGCCTTTTGATCACGAATTCGGTTCTCATCAAATATCATAAGATATCTATATAGTTCAGCAAACGCTTTGTTTTCTTACATATTTTTATTCTTATTGGTTTGTTTGTTTGTTATTTCTTTATTACTCAGATGTCTGTTTTTTAGCCATAATTGACTTCTTAAATATTTATACAGTATATACTAATAAATAATGATAAAAAAACATACTCAACAATGAAACGAAAAATCAAATTACGTACTAGGTAGCATATTGCATTAATCCATCCTTATAAATTTGTTTTCTATTAAGATATTCGGCGAAGTCTTAGAAATAAAATTACGAAAATTGGTAAAATCTTATAAATATTAAGACATAACTACTATGACCAATACTGACATAATGAAGTCTTCCACCAACGAATATATAGTGAAATGTTGTTAATATTTCATATGAGGTACGCTTCAGTTACAACTTTTATGAATAATTTGCTGTTCCAAGGCACATTACAGATTATAAATACAGACTTGATAAAAGTTTGCTTATGCATTTTTACATAAAAATATACTTTCCGTGTGTGCATGTCTTGTCTACCGGCAGTGATAAGCAGCTTTGAAATTGCAACACCGCCTTATAGAGAGAGAGAGAGAGAGAGAGAGAGAGAGAGAGAGAGAGAGAGAGAGAGAAGTTATAAAGCAGGTGCATATTTCGTTTGCCAACAATATTCCCTGGTTGTACGCGTTTAACCAGACCTCTGGTAACAATGGACGGGAGATTTAGGGGAATTTATTTGCAGCGTTTCCAAATAGAGTCTTCAGCATGAAGAGGAAACGGCTGGCATAAAGATGCGCATTGCTTTCACCGTCGTGATGTTATGCGAGATGGAAGCGCTTTTAGCTGGCGCTTTTTGTAGTCGTTTTCCATTGCGAAATTTCTTGGGAGTCGCTTTCTTGACGAATTTTTGGAAGAAGATGGTTGTCCATTCCATACTTCACTTTTCATATTTATAGTCATGGAAACTTCCACTACAGAAAACGAGTCTGGGGTCTAAACGGCAAATTTTGTGGTGTACGGGCCTTTTATTCTACTTTTGTACCTTAGTGAACGACATAAACTTTTTTTTAACAGTGGATGACGTCAACAAAGACTTGATTTCAAGGTAAGTAAGATTTGATCTTTAAGTTAGCGAGAACACTTAAGACTTCCTACAAAATTCACGGATTCCCATGAGTTAATCAGAACACTGTTTATTTTAACTCCTCAGATATAAGACTGCAAGTACACAGCTCTCGAATGTCCATCTTAAATATAAATGGTATTGTAAACGTTAATGATTTAATTAGGGCATGTATGGAAAAAATGAGCAGCACTTAAGAGCTGAGTTCTGGAAGAAAGGCCGCTTAACTGAAAGCACCTGACTTGAACTAACTTAACCTCACTAAGTTTGGGCTTATGTCTCATCTAACTTCAATTACATAATCGATTAAAGCATTTAAACACTTATTCTTAAGAGCAACCATTAGAAAACTCTCGTGTACTATTAAGTGGAGTGTCATCATACTATATCAATTTAGCAGATATAATCCCTTAGCATTGCACTGAAAGGAAACTGTAGTAAGCCTTGTTAGGTAACGTCTCATCTGCAGTTTTTGGGTCCTATTGCATCTTGAACATGAATTACAGCTACATGGAGCTGTTAGCGTAGTCATCTTTTAAGTAAACATGTGGGCCATGCCCTAAAGATTTTCAAATCTATCTTAATTTGTGAGAAACTGAGTGATTTATTTAAGCCGAATTACAAGAGGGACACTCATTAGAAATTAATATAATGGGTCTTGCTAATAAAGCTGGGTGCCCCTTGGAAGGTATTTCTATTTCAATTACACACACACACACTATATATATATATATATATATATATATATATATTATATGTGTGTGTGTGTATGTATATATATATTGTGTTTTATATAAATATTGTATAATTGAAATAGAAAATACCTTCCAAGGGTATAAATATATATATCTATATATATATTATATTATATATATATATAATAGATATATATATATATATATATACGTATACGTATTATGTAATAAAACTGATAAGTGGATTATTATGAATAATAGGATATCCTGGAAAGTTCTGTCACTCTCTTATATCTCTCGTGATAACTAAGTTTGGAGAATACTGAGGGATGTAGCCAGGTAAGGAACTAATGTGGACATGGATTTTATAACATCGTCTTCGCGTTGCGTTAATAATAACTCAAGATCTTATTTCCAACAAAACATAAAGAGAAAGTATTCTATTTTGTTTACATCTCAGCTTTAGCATCGTACCCTGATGCTACATATATAATGCATGCATAGTCTCAAATTTCATACACAATATACTAATAAAAATAATTAGGCATTACAAATCGCGATTATCCAGAAAGGAATGATTTCATACTCAAAGCGAAACAAAACAGAAAACAAGTCTCAAACAGAGTAAAAATTTCCATATTCTCCGGTTCACACTCCTTCAGCCGACGTGCCTTACGCTTACTTGAGAAGGGAAGATGCAGAAACGGTGATGAAAATAAAGATAAAACGAGGAGATGAAGATATTCACACGAGCTCATAATGCGTTCCCGTCTGGACTACATTCCAGTCATACTCACAAAACAGGAATGTGGGACTCTGGGATTTCCCCGGCTGCATATCCAGATCTGGCCTCTGAACTTCAGGGTTGTTTTTTGTTTTCGTTCTTCCTTTTACTTTTCGTCCGATCTCTCTGGTCAGATACATCAAAGGACTTTGAAAGTACGCCACTATAGTTAACAATAACGTTGCATCCGCACCGAGCTTTTGTCGATCTGTTTTGTCCGTAATTTTACAGAGATTCCAAGAAAGGGATACGAATATGAGTCATTCACTCGAATCTGAACAACACTGTTACATGACTGGAATTTTGCAACGGCAGCTGCAACGTGAAGAAATTTATTCACAGCCATATACGCCCTCTGTGTAAGGGGATTTATTTTGAAACCTTAAACTTGCGCATTGTCACTAGAATTCTGTATTTCATCGGATGTTCAGTTGTGCAACAGACAGAACGGGAGACTATGGCACAACACGCTTTAGAGAATTCAATTGTCCTTACTGATAAGGCGTATTTCTGCAGTGGAAGGATGAAAACCCGGATAAAGCGTAAAGCCTGCAGCCTCATCTTCTGTAAACAAAACACCGGCAGTTCGAAAGTTCTCATTTCCTGGCTCCACCGCTCTAATTTAGAAATACGGATATGACGTTATAATTCCATTGTACTCCTGTTGACCTAATCAGCGAATCTGGTATTAAGTCGACTGAGATGGATCGCAGTTAAGGCGGAGAAGGACCTGGGGCTAGCAAGCTCATACCACAAAATTTGCTGACCTGGAAGACTAACTTCTACACCCTCTAAGAGAAGATATGTCTGGGAGCAGATGTATGTGTGTCTATGTATACAGACACACACACACACACACACACACACACACACACACACACACAATCACAACACATATATATTTTAATAATTTTTATAAAAGTTAATAATAAATTATAATTAATATTTATTAAATTTATAATAATATACATATAATGAAAAAATATAGATTACAACCAAGAAATAAAAATACTATTGACAGAGCAACGTCCTTCCATTAATTAAGACATTCCATCTTCTTTAGGTCCCTTCACC
>NC_061089.1:62783025-62805525 GCF_015104395.2 Macrobrachium nipponense
ATTGAAACATTTATTTTCCCCCAATTAAACTTATGATAAAATAATTATTTTAGTAACTTTTGTCAGGCGTCACAATAACACGAAAAATAATATCGTCACTAACACACACACACAGATTTTATGGAAAGTCTCACTCAAAGCAGTGATTCGTTTTCTTACAAGAATTCCTTCTAAAAAAGTAAATGGCTCTATATTACTAACGTCATTTTAGCAAGACCATCATTCACATTGCAATGACGTCTCTTTATTCTTCTGAGGCTTTGTTCAGAAGAAGATTAAGTGAACATTGATCTAAAGTAAAAATTTATGTTTTAGGAGCCTGATAATATACATACAACTCAGCATTAAAGTTACCAAACCGAGAGCTATATAGGTTTTATGTTACGGATTACAAATTAGATTGTGTCAGTGTCGTGTTAAGATACACATATAAGACAGCATTTCACTTTATTACAGTATATCCTTAACATTCCCCAACGGCGTAATTTTACTCTTTCCGATTTAAAAGCTCTACGTCAAAGTGGCCTTTCTGCAAAATATCTCTTCATCCTTTGGAACATATAAACGAGCTAATGGCTTCCATAAAGATTAAACTCTACCGACATTATTAGACGATATTGAAAAGCCAGCGAGGGTGACGGAAAACGAGTAAAGAATAAAAAAGGAAGGAAAAGAGGGTTTCATTTAGTAAAGCAGGATGCTGGTGATAGAAAACATGAAATAAAAAAAAGAAGTAAAAAACTCTTAGGACCATGATCGTTCTAGGAAGTGGATGAACGGGAAGACAAGTAGAAATAAATAAAAAATTACAAATATAAGAGATGAAAAACTTTTACATGAAATTCAGACAGTGCTTATTACCATATCCCAGACAGACAACAGGAAAAGGTTGCAGAGAGAGAGAGAGAGAGAGAGAGAGAGAGAGAGAGAGAGAGAGAGAGAGAGAGAGAGAACCTACATTTGAGTCTTATGGGAGTCAGGCAAAGGGTGTAAACCAGTCTCCTTCGAAGTCCCCTTTAACACAGCATGACGGCAGTCTATGCTAATGAAGAACCAAGTGGCGGACCAAAGGTCTTTATATACAAGAGGAAGGAAACAGAAGACAGAATGCACCCTCTCCTCTATTTTACAATCCGGCACACAATCCTGCAAACACATAAAAACTTACTCAGTTATGCGTATGTTGGTGTGTAAGTTAACATACATGTAAACATATATGCTTACATGTGCAGAAAAGAAAGAAATATTAAAGGGCTCATCGTGAGTGGCGGGAAGGAAGGAATATAATAAGGCCAAAGTCCAATCAGCGCTGAGATGAAAATTGTGAGTAAAGGAGGTTTTAGCAGTGTAACAGAAGGAAAGCTATGCAGCTGCATTATGAAAAAATTGTTAGGAAAGGGTAGAAAGCAAAATGGAGGCGTAGTAAAGCGAATGAAAGAAGTTGCAGCTAGGGGCAGAAGGGACCTTGCAAAGAACTTTGGAGGTGCATTGATGGCACTACTCCCTATGCAACGTGAGATCATACAATGTTCAAAACCCTTCTGGAATATATCACTAAGATCCAGCAATATTAAGCAAAGTCAAAATAAATATCGCTATTCTCATGAAAAATATGATTTTAGTAACCGAGCTAAATCAAAACGTTTCATCAATAAACAAACGTTTGCTTTATCATTAGGGACGGTATTGGACAGCGTACGGTGAGCTAGCTCCGCAAACTGTCAAGTCTGTGAACCATAAACAATTATGTATTCATTCAGTGCGAAATGTACATCATCATCATTATATGGTGATGAAGAACACTTTTTGCAGTAATGGATGCACTGATAATAGTAGTGGTTATCATTATGATAATTTACGATTTCTTTGTAGGTGTGAAGTAAACTCAATAATAATAATAATAATAATAATAATAATAATAATAATAATAATAATAATAATAATAATAATAATAATAATGAATGTGATCTCTATTATCTTTATTAGCCAACTGGTATTCAAAACTTCACTGAAGCATGACAGAAATGCCTTTAGCTCGAAAAACTGCTGCCATTAGATTTATAAAACTTATATATGAAAATTTCTTAATTGGTTACCTTAAAATGATTTCAATTCAGTTTCTTTCACAAGACATATAAGACGTTAATCTTCCCTCGCAAGGGCATAAATGTCTATCATAACGAATGAGTATTTCAGTGCATAGAGTAAATAAGATGTGGAAACTTCTCGAGTGGAATTATATATATCAAAGTAAAGGTTTCTTTAGAAGCAAGAGCCCGTGCCAACCCTGAGACGCATATCGTTTTTTAATAAAACTACAGGTAATCAATTCATTTGGTGAATCACTTTCTAATTTTTCATTATTTGCTGAATAACATGATTCCATAATAACACCAAACTATTTCCAGCATTCCACATACGCACATCCAAACGTACGAATACACCATGCATGTTTATGTAATCACTTATAGCAGGGTTCTTCCGGTCAAATTCACTGACCCTGCCCTTCAAAAATACGGTCAAAAGTGAAATACATTATCGGCCCTTTGCAGCACAATAGGCGAATCAAAAATGACATGTATAAATTTACACATTATTTTAGGTTCGTACCCCCAATATACATCGAGTTAATCATCGCTACGATCCATTTACCGAGTTGATAATTGCCATCGGAAATGGATAAATCAATACCTGTAAATATTACCTTGATTTACATCATGGGCTCATGGTGTTCTCGTGTATTTTTGTATTTTTCCCCCTCTCTCTCTTTCTCTCTCTCTCTGCTGGAGGCCTTTGGCAGCTAGGAAAAATCATTACGGTCCTTTAGCAGACAGAGTACTTCATTATTTCGTGCTGTACTAACTACAAAAGCCGTTTCAAAGTAGCGCTTCAGGTTATATAGCATCCCTTTTCATTACCTAATTGATTAGGGAATACTTGGTAATCTCTTGGTTGGCATTAAACTCTTCGAAATAAAACGATACCTTTAGGCCTGACAAGAGTTTTGTCTTTATATATGTAGCCATCGAAAGACTACAGTTTGGCCCTTGGGGCTGATTATATCCTGTGCAAGTGATCTACACATAACGAGTAAATTGATTAGATCAAACTCTGTATATTTTAATAAGTGCTAATGAAATTTCTTGCTTTCGGTTGGGTTTGGGACAAGAATGTAGAATTAGAGTAAAAGGTAGAATGTTGAGTGGGCTGTATTGGGGAGTCCTAGTTAGGATATCGCCACAGATGCCAGGATTTTTGTTGGGTATGGAATGTGGTCCAAGAAACCCCAAAGTATTCAAGAGACTACGTGGAGTGTCATTTCGTGGAAATGTTAGTTTATCCCCTGCTGAAAGCTGGTGCTAAAACTACCATAGGTGCTGAGGGAACCGTCGGCAGAGACCTACAACTTTCTGAATGCAACTGAGCGCTTGTAAAACCAGTGAAGAGTAAACTCTTTTCCACATGACTGATTGATTGATCGATAGAACTGAAACTGAAAGGCAATACTTCATAAAAGGTGCCTTCTTGAGGCATTTCTAAAAATTATGCAAATCACTATAGGGTTTATAATGATTAAGCCATATATATTGGCGATCAACACCAGCCGAAATAAATAAATACAGCATGTAATCGATAATGCACAACCAATTCAAGATATATCACAATCTGTTAAACATCTTGAAGATGTTAGCGTTCAATTTCATGGTAATAAAGGTGGCAATGTTGTTTACAATGATAAGAGCAAGGCTTAAGGGAATGAAAATGATGACACAGATTGTGAAAAAGACGTAGAATTAATGTACATTTACATCAAGTTATTCATCATCACACGTTTTGAATGAACTTAGAATATCTCAAG
The DNA here is from genome assembly GCF_015104395.2 of Macrobrachium nipponense. NCBI lineage: Eukaryota > Metazoa > Arthropoda > Malacostraca > Decapoda > Palaemonidae > Macrobrachium > Macrobrachium nipponense. The sequence continues at coordinate 62,786,885 of NC_061089.1, forward strand.
ATCAACTTTAAAACTAGTTATCAAAGACCATTAACTAAAAAAAGGAAAGATGTGGATTGCATAAACAATCACAATGTATTTTCCATTTCCTACGACAAATGGACAAAAATTGAGAGTTACCAAGAGATAACTAAGCCGAATAAGACTCATCATATACGGAAAAAACAGAATAAATGAATGTACTCCACCATTGCACACAACAAATGAACATTGCATATCCCATTACAAACGTTAGATTTTTGCACGGAATTCGAAGTTGCATTATCCCTTCTACAACGGCAAATGCTAATCTCCCCAGGAAAAGGAAATTGCTCCTTGAGTCGGTAATTATTCTAAATCCGGTTCTAATCCTACTCTAATCCTCTACCTAATCCCCCCGAACACATTTCAGACCTAATCTTACCTCCCTGGGAAGCTTGGATTGGATGGGTGATGAAGACCAAATTAAATGCTGCGTTGGGTCTAAAAGGAAGGAAAGAATTGCAAGAGATACGGAGAGGACAGGAGGAAGGACAAAAAAAAAGTAAAGCGGGAATAGGAAGAGGAGAATGGAGAGGTGCGAAGAACTAATAGGCATAATGAAAAATGTAGGGAAGAGATAGTGAATAACAGGATTAAAGCATATTCAGAACCAGAGAAATTTCATAAAATAAATACATAAGCGCTTGTGTGTGTTTATGAAAGGGACGCATATAAACAAATATAAACAAATCAGGAAAACGAGAGAAAAGCTGTTAAAATAATCTGAAAGTGAGAGACCTTACAGCTCGTTCGGGTTACCCCAGGTCCTTCAGAAAATTGCTAATGCATCTTCAGGTATATTTTGCATCTCCCAATCTTGGATGGTCTGCGATGCAGCATAAATATTTGTCGAGCTTATTCTTAAACACATCTACGCTCACTCCTGATACATTCCTCAGATGAGCTGGTAACGCACTAAATAGACGCTGCATTATCGATGCTGGTGCGTAGTGGATTAATGTCCTGTGTGCTTTCCTTTGTTTTCCTGGCATAGTTTTGGGCACTATTGATCTACCTCTGCTTGCTTTTTCTGATATTTTTAGCTCCATGATGTTTTCGGTCATTCCTTGTATCTGTTTCCATGCCTGTATTACCATGTAGCGTTCTCTTCTCCTTTCGAGACTATATAATTTTAAAATCTGTAGTCTTCCCCAGTAGTCAAGGTCCTTAACTTCTTCTATTCTAGCTGTAAAATACCTTTGTACACTCTCTATTTGTGCAATATCCTTTTGGTAGTGTGGGTACCATATCATATTGCAATATTCAAGCGGACTACGTACGTACATACGTTTTATAAAGCATAATCATGTGTTCTCCTTTTCTTGTTTTGAAAAGCCGGAACAACATTCCCATTTTTGCTTTACATTTTGCCAATAGTATTGCTGTTTGATCGTTGCATAAAAGATTCCTATTCAACGCCACACCAAGGTCTTTAACTGCTTCCTTATTTGTCATTGTCTCATTATTAGATCCTATATATGCATATAGCATTCCTTCTTTATCACCATAATTTATTGATTCAAATTTATCAAAGTTAAATACCATCCTCTATACCTCTGCCCATTCATATATTTTGTTTAGAGAGTTCCTATCTTCGTCACACGTAATTTCTCTACTTATTCTTGTGTCATCGGCGAAACTTCTCACAACCGAGTCCTTAACACTACTGTCTATGTCTGCAATCATAATAACAAACAGCAATGCAACTAACACCGTACCTTGTGGCACACCGGGGAGGGAGAGAGAGAGAGAGAGAGAGAGAGAGAGAGAGAGAGAGAGAGAGAGAGAGAGAGAGAGAGAGAGAACGAAGAGCATGAATTCACGTTCAAGTGAAGCCCTGTTCCAGTTCAACCATTATAGCCAGGCCATCGTTTTCTCTCAGTGTTAATGTTTGCCTTAATGTTACGGGGGAGGCTGTAGCCATTATTCCTGATAGCTCATCTAGACTTATTCGTATCAGGAAGTCATTAAATGAACTCTGCGCAATGGGTGGAAGACCGACCCGACTTTCTGGGCTGACCGCCATACAGATAATTACACGTAATTAGTTGTTTATTAGCAATCTTCGAGGTACTAGTTATAAGCACGGATCCGTTGTTGAATATTGATCTTCGAACGGAAGGTATTCCGCTGGCTGAAGGACTCTGAAATTATCCTGGCAACGGCAATAAATTATGGTCTTGCTGCAATATGCTGCATTAAGGTTCGCTTAATGAATGTAATTATATTTTAGTATATTTCATTAGGAATCGTCTTCATCTCTCAAGAGGATTAAAAATGGTTAACATCTTTGAAAATAATCTAATTATTCCAAATTTAGTCAAATGTTATGGGCACTTGAAAATGCCACATGCTATAGTTTCCATCCCTCTCTTCTACATACGTTCTGACACACAGACAAAGATACGCACCCGCGCGCGCCCACACGCACGCACACACACACACACACACACACACACACACACACAACACATATATATATATATATATATATATATATTATATATATATATATATACATATAAATATGCATATAAGAGTATTCTCATTACAGACGATAATTAAGGGAGGGAAATGTTAATATATTCTAAACGAACAAATATTTTTGTAGCACTAAATGTCAAGCCCAGAAGAATAAACACATTGTTTATGCAAATTACCGCGTCTCTGGCGTCCCAGGACGTATGCATGTGTTTGCCATTGTATGTGAGACTTCGTGACGGATGGATAATTTTTCCTGCATGTTCCTTGTGTCGCTTTTACAAATTATGTCCTAATTGTCAAGCAGGAATTTAATGTATCAGTTATTTGTGTTGGATTACGAAGCCTTTTTCATACCTACTGCGGTTTCCTTTGCTTTCTGATTTTACTTTTTTTTTTTTTTTTTTTTAAAGAGGGGGTGGGTTAAGGTGACATATTCCGCCAAAAAGTGCGTTACATTCCCTCGGACCAATTTACCTTCAGCTGATATACTAAAACAGTGGTCCAATGGAGAGGCCTCTAACAACACGTGCAAAACGAGAAGTTTATAGCATGTAGACTATGGAATTAATTCTACATTACTATTATCATTATTTAATATTATTATTCAGCAGATGAACTCTATTCATATGGAACAAGCCCAGAGGGGCCATTGACTTGATTTCATTCAAATAAGAGAAGGTAATTGGAAATACAGAATGAGGACACCAGTTATTAGAAAAACAGATAAATTAACAAATGCACAGTTAACAAGTGAAAAATGCAATATAGAATGGAAATTGAGAGTAGAAAGGCCTGAAAGGTGAAACAGGAGGAAAACCTCTCAGTTGCACTGAGCAACAACCATTAAGTGAGGGTGGATAGCAAGATGGAAGAGAGAATGTGAATGGAGGTAGTGTAAAAGGATGAAAGGGATTGCAGCTAAGGTGCCGAGAGAACACTGCAAAGAACCTTAAGTAATGCCTACAGTGCACCACGTGAGGTGCACTGACAGCACTATCCCTTTACGGGGAGTAGAGTTAGAGGGTAGGGTGGACGTTCTTGCAAGAAAATCTGTGCGTCTATGAGTGTACGTTGACAGGAACGGAATTTAATGTGAGGCCTTCCATATTTTGCCCGAAACGTTTTCCTGGTCTTTTAACGCATCAGTGAAATCGTGCGTGGAAGTGTTTCCCCATTCCATAGCTTTCCTGGTCGCTGATATATTATGTTAGCCTGAACATATCCCATTGGAGTAGAATTCTTTTTATTATACTTTTGATAAGAAGGGATATATATATATATATATATATATATATATATATATATATATATATATATATATATATATAATATATATATCTATATATATATAATATATATATATTATATATATATTTATATATATAATATATATATATATATATGACTATATATATGTATATCTATATATATGCTATATATATGTATATTTATTTTTTATATTATATAATTTTTTTTTAAAAAAATTTATTTTATTTTAAAAAAAAATATATACAGATATTTTATATTATTAATATATATTACATGTATTTATATATATAATATATAATATATATATATGATATATATATGTGTATATATATATATATATATATATATATTATATATATATATATATATATATATAATTTATATATACACACATATATAACTACATTCCTGTAACAGGGGTAAAATACACATGAATGGTCGTCGAGAGAGAGAGAGAGAGAGAGAGAGAGAGAGAGAGAGAGAGAGAGAGAAACAAAAATTTCGACGAAATGCCTTGAAAAATACCTACCCAGGTATTGTAGCCAGCATATAGCCAAGTCTAGGTTAAGCTTCCTCTGTTATTTGGCAACTTTGTGAATGAGATGCCGTCAGTTTTGGTGAGAAAACTGCGCGATACTCAGCGATCAAGATATCCTGCTGTTTGTTGCAGAAGTCAGGAATAGTGCACTTTATAAGCGTAGAGCCCATCCGTTTAATGGAAGAACTTTCAGGTTATTCTCTCTCTCTCTCTCTCTCTCTCTCTCTCTCTCTCTCTCTCTCTCTCTCTCTCTCTCTCTAACATCGTGTTCTGTTCTTCAACTACATTAGGTAAATCCGAACATTCTTTCTGAGATTAACCATGCAAATTACAAAGTCGAGGACGAGGACGAGGAGAGAGAGAGAGAGAGAGAGAGAGAGAGAGAGAGAGAGAGAGAGAGAGAGAGAGAGAGAGAGAATCCAACACTTCAACATTTGTTCGTAATGAGGGTTCCAAATTCCGTCTCATTCTGGATTCAGAATCGTTAGTGTCGAAATGAGGAAGGAAATTAAGTGGGCGAGGATCCTACTGTAAATATAAAAAAGGGACTATTATTGTTCGATTTATATAATATAAAAGTTTTAATTGAATATTTTACTTATGTGAGCAAGACGATTTTCATTAGTTATTCGTAATTTTTTTTATCTTTAATTAGGGGTACAAACGTGCGGGACAAATGTTATAGGCCGTAATTTTTAGACTTGGAACCAATTTGGATGCGTTCAAGCCTTTGAGGAAAATGAACAAATGTTTTCACATTGTTACTTTTAAAAATAAAATTCATTATAGTATAAGACTTTTAAAAATAAAATTCATTATATAAGACACACACACACGCAAACTTGCAATTACATCCTAGCATACACGTATCTTTTATATTTACGGAAAAGAGACTGAAAAATATTTTAGGTCTTGGCTGTTTATGATTCTTTCAAATTGTGTTACTTAGCAGTTATGATTTTTATTCCAAGGGAAGAGGAAGATTTTGAGCCCTAAGGCTTTTTGTGTAGGGGAGGGGAGACGGGGAGGGTTGGGAATCCTTTCCGGCTTGTTTTGTAATTACCATGACAATAATACTGAAGGCTATTTATTGGTCTCCTGAGAGCAGGAGAAATCGAATGAGAACCTAGAGATTGGGCTGGAAAATTGGGATTTTTGCTTATTCAGACGTCTTATTTTTGATCACTACGGAACGTTTCTCTTGCTATGGCATCTACAAATTTTCCCTTTGACAGTTTCTTTAACTTTATTTACCATTACTTATCTTTATGGTATTTCGTCTATACATTCATACGTACACTCACACACATTTATATATATATTATATTATATATATATTATATATATATTATATAATAATAATATATATATAATCTATATATCTATATACATTTATAACTATAAATATATATATGTAGTATATCTATATTTATATATATATATCTAGATATCTATATCTATAATCACTGAAGCTTAACGATATGCTTACTCATGAAATGCTGATACGAGGGTTACATAAAATTATATTTCACAACTTATTTCCCAGGGGGATTTTATTAATAAGGAAATTATTTGTAAGCTTATCATGTTCCAGTTTTATATACTGACACTGAACATATCTTGAAAACTGCTTATTTTTTGTCTTCTTATGACTATGACCATCCTTTTCCTTCCGTCTAATCTGTTTTTGTGAAGTTCCTATTCAAAAATCATAAAGTGATAATTTTACAAAAGAGAAAAAAATAGTATATATTTGTCACATAAAGAGACAAAAAATTATATAAATTTTTTTACTGGCTGTTTGCTATGGCGTCATTACAGAGGAAGTTCCTGGGGAAAAGAAAGGAACATATTTTCCCTTGTCTCTCGCCCTACTTTAACAACCAAAAGAATATTAGTTGGACGCCGTTCATCGATTACATTCTTCGCTTCAAAGAACAAAGAAATCCGGCGATTCTTTTTCGTTCCTTATTAGATTCCATTTGAGTGTGAGCCTATTGGCCTGGGAATAAAAATGAGATTTATGTTTTTTGTTCCGTGCCCCTTATTCGATCACATATCAAGGCTGGATTATTATTATGAGAGAGAGAGAGAGAGAGAGAGATGGAGCAGAGAGACGAGAGAGAGAAGGAAGAGGAGAGAGAGAGCGGAAGAAGAGAGAGAGAGAGAATAAATGCGCAGTGGGAACCATCAATAACATTGCATTAATCTAGCAAAGGTTTAAATGAGGTCCCCTTATCAAGAATTTGTAATTTACCAGTCATTTAGAAAGCATGACCTTGTGGTAGGGGTGTAGAATACTACCAGCGTAAGGCGTGTCGTAAAAGGCGACTAAAAGGACAGCTGCTGCCTTGCAGTCTTACTTTTTAGTAAAAGACTAGGCCCACAGCCAAATACTGTGGAAACTGCTGCCTTGCAGTCTTACATTTTAGTAAAAGACTAGGCCCTCCGCCAATAACTGTAGAAACTGCTGTCTTGCAGTCTTAATTTTTAGTAAAAGATAGCCCTCGCCAATAACTAGAAACTCTGTCTTGCATCTTATTTTTTAGTAAAAGCTAGGCCCACTGCCAATAACTTTGGAAACTTTCTGCCTTGCAGTCTACTTTTTCGTAAAAGGCTAGGCCCACGCCAAATAAACTGTGGAAAACGGGCTGCCCTTCAGTCTTACTTTTTAGTAAAAGCGCTAGCCCACTGCCCAATAACTGGAAATGCTGCCTTGCAGTCTTACTTTTTAGTAAAAGGCTAGGCCCACCGCCGATAACTGTGGAAACTGCTGCCCTGCAGTCTTACTTTTTAGTAAAAGGCTAGCCCCACTGCCAATAACTTTGGAAACTGCTGCCTTGCGAGTGGACTTTTTAGGCAAAGGCGAAGTCTACCACCAATAACTGTGGTTGATGACAGCAAGGGGACGCGGTCGTAGAAAATCCCTTTGCCAAACAATAAACCATGCCTGATGCATGCAGTGGAGATGGCGCATCAGGCAACCGACCCCTTAATGTAGATATAACAGTGGGGAAAAAGAAGAAGATTCATTTAGAAAGCACAGTAACTTATTCTCAATAACCCCTAAGTGTTTATCACATGAAAGTTTTCTACCAAGAGCAAAATTAATCCCAGGCATGGCCAGCAATCTAATACAAAACGACCATTTGATAAAACTGTTTACAAGCCAACTCCCTTTCTCCTGTAATAAATAATCCTGGAATTCATGGGAATTTTGCACTCTAGCCACCTGGCTTCATCGGCCTCTTGGGTCAAATCTGCGTATATGACCTTAGATTACCTTGACTCTTGGAATGGCCGACCCTTGGATAGTCTCAAAACTTTTTCCGAGACTAAGTTTCCTGCAAAATATACTATATTTCGTTTGGTTTTTGAACGTGCAATGCTTATGACATCAGATGTCCATTCCGTCAGTAAGATTTATCCAGTATATTCGTAAGATCATTTCTAATGATCACCTCTGACTAAATTAAAATTAATTTTTTTTCATCTACACATTAGATGCCTGTTATTTAGAGAAAATGAACTTGATTCAACGGTAAAATTGTGCAATGAGCTAATCCCTTGTATTTTTCGTATTTCATACAAAGTAAAAGTGAGAACGAAAATGCAACTTTTATGCAATTTCTAGAAATAACTTCCGTTCCTGCAGTATACACAGATTAACCAGAAATATCGCAGGAAAGAGACCATCAGCTACTGCCTGAATTTGATGAATTACCACTTATATCTCATTCACGATGTGAACCGAAAGCCTATTCAGGCTGCATGAGTGTCATCAGTCGCAGATATTAATATGAGAAACGCCTCCTGATGGAGGGGATATTGCGTGGGTATTATTGGGTTATAGGGGTGCGGAAGGGGTATGGGGTTGCCAGACCGGGAGTAGAGAAGTGAGCATCCTGCACTTGGTGTAACATTCTCCAAAATAATTAATCCCTCTGCGTCATAGCGATCAGACGAGGTGGAATCGCGTAACAGTGAATTGTTTATTCTTTCAACTTGTCGGCAGATATCAAATGTCAGACAAGGGTGGGCGAAAATTGCTTATTATATTTCAGTCGTGAATTCTTTTTTTCTTTCTCTCATTTGTGGAAGTGTCTTTTTCCAAGAACTTCACCCTTTCATACTTTATGATGAGAGAGCGAATTTTGAAATCTAATTTTATCATGCTGGTATCTTTCTCTTCATTTGTTTTGGAGTTACATCTTTGAGATTCCATTTTTTCTAACAGCACTTTTTAGTATGTGAAAACTACATAATTTACATAATATTCACTTTTATATATCTTATGCATTTATTTTCGCCACACATGCATATCTTGCATGCATATATATATATATATATATATATTATATATTTTATATATAATATATATATATAATATATATATATATATATTGTATATATATATGTGTGTGGTGTGTGCGTGTGTGTGATGGTGTGTGTTTGTAAAGAAGAACTATGCTTTTTGGCAATAGCATAATTCATAGAGAAGGTTTTTTCGCTTCACATATTTTAGATGCTTTTCATTTTCACTGATTCTATTCACGTTTCGCACCTTATTTTTGGCTAATTTTAAATTATATTTTCTACTAATTTTCTTTCACCCAATCTTTCCTTTCCCGTTTCACCCTACTGACTTATTTTTATTTTCCTTTTGTCATGCATTATTACAATCAGCATTTCCCTTTTCTTTCATCTCTATTCCTGGAACTGCCGTTTGTATCATTCTGTCTTTTAGTTATTCTTTTTTTCCATCCTCCTTTTCCTGTCATTTCTACTCTCTCCCATTTCTCAATTTCCTATTTCATTCTGTGCATCTCTCGTTTGGTCTCCATGAAATGGGACGTATTTTTTTCATTATTTTTGTTCAATCCTCCTTTGGGACAACCGTCATTGTCATTTCGTTCTTTTTTTAACTTACTTCAACCTCTTTTTATCTAAATGTTCAATATTGTGCTCCACTATTCACAAATTACTTTCCTACATTTTTCATCATTTTCTTACATTCACACTTTCTATTTCCACTGTTCATGTTCTTCATCGCAAAATTTTTAAAAAAATTTCTTTTAATGTTTAATCCTACTCTCTTTCGCCATTTGCTTTTATTCCTTTTATCCTTGCCATTTCCACTTCCAGTCTTCTGGGAAATGTCCTTCGGTCACTTTCTCGTTCCGATCGTAGAAACCCACAGCTGCTTCCGAAAAGTTGGTCCGATATTCTCCGAACATCAGTGAAATTTCAGAGACTGAAACGGCTCACTTTTATTCCTTCGCCATAACAGTAACAATAACGTCGCCATTTACAAGCGAGAAGACGTGTCAAGAAATTACCCGCGACGTTCATTGCTTTTATGATTTATAATGTCTCTCTCTCTCTCTCTCTCCTCTCTCTCTCTCTCTCTCTCTCGTCTCTCACTCCTCTCTTCTCATCTCTCCTCTCTCCTCTCTCGTCTCTCTCTCTCTCTCTCTCTCTCTATCTTTCCTGTTTCTACGAAACTTGCAAAAGATCCATCAGCGTGGTGTCATCGGAATGCGTCCGCCGGAAGTTGCCAGTCCTACAGCGATCACCATAGACCATAAAGCCGGTTGTAAACTTGATGCCGAAAAGGCGGAATGGGCCCCCATACAAACATTGTCTGCTCTGTTGTAATGGGTTTTGGAAAATTCCCCCAGTCTTACAGTATACGGCTCCCTATCGCCATTGCTCGCATAGTTCTTGGAATTCCAAAGGTGTCATTCTTCTCTCTCACTTTTTTGCTTTAGCTCTGTTAACGGATGTCCTCTGTGTTCTTTCTTTACTAATGCTGGGGCTATAAACTGGATTTCCTTGCCTCTTTTTCTTTACTCTCGGGCAAATAAAAACTAAAGTTGCAAGTACACCCGTGTTTCCTTCTGTATTGTGGTCATCTGACTTTAGTTTGATTTAATCAATACAAACATTTCTTCACAAACTTGCTCTTTCACATAAGAACACTAGAGAGAGAGAGAGAGAGAGAGAGAGAGAGAGATCATAAAAAACACAATGCGTACATAAAGAACTTCTTGAAATTCGAATGTTGAGAACGCTACCAACAATTAATTCTCCTCTATAAATACCTCCAAGGAATTCCTCGCTATAATAGAGGTCCACGTAGCAGGCTTCCCAAAATTCCCAAGCCTTGTTCAACCAATTGAACACGGTGGCCCGGCAAGGAATGCACAGTTGAGATACTTGTTAAAAGGCTACTACCACCTACTCATCTTGTTCCTCCGGGTCCCTTCGGGTGGTCTTACACCTCAGTTAGCAAGAGGGGACGAAGGAGCGGAGAGAAACTGTGGAAGAAAAGGCAGTCTAAAAGGAATACAGGCGGATGGGGGGCGTAGGGGATGGAGAGGAGGGAATGGAAGGGAATGGGTCAGCTCGGTTATTTTGGAGAGGAGGAAACGAGAACCGAAAGACTGAACATCTAATGATGAGCCGTTGCAAAGGAAATGCCTTCCCAAGCCAACTGAAAAGCCCAGCGTAGTAATGTAAGACTCCAATTCCCTGTCTTTGGCAAGTGACGTTTGTAGCCCTGACGCCGTTTTACGACGCCGTCTTTGCGTTTTCATTACTCCCTCTCCCTTTACGGTTTTTTTCCCTTATTTTTTCAGCTTCATCAAATAATCTTTTTTTATCGCAACGTGACGATGAGGCGATAAGCGGGAAAATTCTCGTGCGCGAAAAGATAGTAGTCGTTTTTTGGTATAGGTTTATGCGCCATAAGAAATGCGTTTTTATGTGTGCGTCTGTCGGTATACTCTCTTAACGGGAATTTTATTTCTTTTGTGATCACGTGCTTTGTTTTTCGAAAATGTTGCACACTCGCTTTTCGCCAGAGTTCGCGTCGTAGATGCAGCAGAAGTCCAAAAACTTCAAAATTTAGATGTAATTGAAAGTCGTGTGCCTATTCCTTGAAGAATTGTCTATTTTAACATAATATTACTCAAGAAAATTCTCTCTCTCTCTCTCTCTTCTCTCTCTCTCTCTCTCTCTGAGAGATGAGAAAACTTTTTACGTTTTTTACACTCTCTAAGTAAAATTACTGTCAGTGTTTGCGTGCACATATTCGAATATGTAGATATTTGGACACTTAGAACAGGGCCCTTAATTATATGATGCTATGTTTATGTGTATCCCACAATAAGTACACCATAAATGTACGTGATTTTAGCTCTGTCATTTGTATTTTGTTTGTTCTATGTATAAGTACTATATGCATTCAAACGGGTCACATATATAAAACGTAACTGACATTTCTTCTAATATTTTTTTTTAATTTCTTACCGAATCTTGTTGAGATTTTGAACTTGAAGGCTTACGCTTACGGCTTCTTGCCTATTTCTCTCCTTAAGTGTTACATCTGTAATTACTTAGTGTTTAAGAAATAATCAGTCATTAACATCATCTCTAATCATAATTCATGCGGGTACGCACATTTTAATGCAGAAAAAATGGATATAATGTACATATATAAGAAAATTTATAACCATGCTCCGTAAAATTTCAATTTATAATCATTCGCCGGAAAATTCCAAGTTTCATTATTTTCTTCATTTCACTCATTTCTTTCTTAAGCTTGTCAACTTACTTTTTTCTTTATAAAACAAATGATCTATATAGCTCACTCCATTGTCCAGCAGAGACAGAAACCGAGATCTTGATGTGCTGACAAATTAGGCCTCTCAGGAAATCCTTCGGCACTAATGATTATCACACTGACAGAATATTTCTATCTAATCAAGTGTTATTTTACGTTCAAATATAATTCACATAACAGGAAAAATTTATGTCATAGAACTATTTTTGTTGTGGTACATCACTTGTTTATTTCCAAAACTCTCTAGTTGTTCTTTATGTTTAAGTATTTCATGTTCCCCTTCTTATATAATATGAATTTAAGGATGAAATAATATCGCCGTTTTTTCTTTATTTAGCATTTAGGCGATCGTGTAGACAATTCTTGAATAATTTAACACAAAAAGTTTTCGGTTTAAGTGAACTGTTGTCTATGTCTTAGGCTAATATTAGGCTATGTATAGTCGAAGTACGTTGCTCTCTCTCTCTCTCTCTCTCTCTCTCTCTCTCTCTCTCTCTCTCTCTCTCTCTCTCTCTCTCTCTCTCTCTTTGTGTGGGTTTGTGTGTCATCTCTATTTCACCTCACTAACCCTATTTTTCAAAACTGGAATTTTGTCAAAATAACTTTGATAATATAAATGAGCAAATGGATTACTGATGAGTGACATTAGCACGAAATTAACTCTGCATATTTCCATGATCAAAATAAATGCAGATATTCATTTTTACGATATATTTTTATTAACACAATTTGAACCTAATCTGCTCGAATCATATTGACATGAGGAAGGATTAGTAAGATTAAAGCACTTTTGTGAATGACAAAAGGGATAATTTTACTGTGTAATTATGATTAATATGTCTAATAATTAGTTTAATAAAGTGTTTTATTTCAGGCAAATTTTCTATTATTTGTGCTTAGCTGTTTGTATATATTTCTAATAACTATTCTATTTTTTTTCATAATGATTTCGATCATAAAATTTATTGATGAACTGGCAAGCTATATCTGGTTCTTATTACCACTGCAGCTGAATGTTAATATATGGAATTGCAAAAGCATAACGCATTTTAATAGGTTCAGTTACGGGAAGGTATTCTCCCTATATGGACATTTCCATAGTAATTAAATAATTTACTTGTTGCAATATAGCTAAAAATTAATGCACACGTAGAAGAATTATTACAAATGTTAGGCTGCGGTATTACCGTTTAGAAATTACAATAAGGTTATTAAAAATCAAATGTACTCTTATGAGAGAGAGAGAGAGAGAGAGAGAGAGAGAGAGAGAGAGAGAGAGAGAGAGAATTACATTATACAAAAAACAAGCTTGTTAAAAGAGTTCACATGTACTCATTAGAGAGAGAGAGAGAGAGAGAGAGAGAGAGAGAGAGAGAGAGAGAGAGAGAGAGAGAGAGAGAAACTTTAATAAACTTATGAAATTGCTTTCACGAAGGCAGAGTCCGATGGTGAAATGGGGCAATCTTCCCTCCTTTATGCCCAAAATACGTTGGAGTTGATTAACTGGAGGTATAATTTATTTATATCCTCGCTGGGTCATGAGGTCATTACTCTTGGGTTAACGAGCGAGTAAAGGTAAATTTTGGGAAAGTTCGTTAATCAGCGGGTTAAGGAGTGATCCGCTTGGTTACGTTGATTTTTATGATATAATTTTATATATATTCCTTTTCTGCTTATATTTTTCCTTTGTTAGTGTAACTTTGAAAATTTATGATCCATTAATTAATTGACTGACTGACGAACTTTGAAATAATGGTTTTTATGAAAGAAATGATGTTGCTCTTTCAAAGCTAATGACTGACAGATTTTAATAAAAGGCATACCTCAAGAACCAAAATTTTTAAAATAATATTTCTTTAAAATTATTCTAAAAATCGTGATTTAATGATTGGATAATTAACTGGCTGATTGATTGATTGATTAATTTTGAATAATGGTAGTCAATACGAAACAAATTTTGCCTCTTTACTCCAGATGTTATTTGAGCATTATTGAGAATGTAAATTTATAAGTAAAGATATTTTCATAAGACGGATATTGTTAAATGCTTCATTTGAAGAATAGATAAAAGTAGCAATGCTTTAAACGTTTCTCATGACAGTGAAATTGCTACAAGAGGCTCGTTTTGTAGTAAAATAATGAACAATTCTCTTTCATTCCATCTTGAATTTACTAATAATTATTAGTAGCCCCTCGTTAATGAGTAAAGCATATGAAACTTTTGTAAATTAAACAAAAGGAAACTGTAACTGTGCACAAAGTTTCATTCGAAAGTGAAGGTTTGCTGCTTGTCTTGAATAAGGAGATGAAACTGAAGGATGGCCTCTGACAAGGCAACACAGTCATGCGTCCGATTTTTAACTTTGTAGTAGTACGTACGGAAAACCCTGACTCGCAGAAGTCATAGCAAACGGATTCAGAAAACCGCTGGCAAGCTTCGCCAAAAGACAGGACGCATGTGTCATCCAACACCAAAATTGTCCAAGACTCTTTGGGTTAAATTAATTTTGGCCTCAGATCAATATCATCTTTGGCAAGGTCTTCATGAGTTTTACGTACCCATATTCCAACTTAAGGTCGCCTGGAGTGCATCCAGCCGTATATGCATTTTTGCCTTCATAGACACTGACAGGGGTCATTCTCAATTCCATCTTGCACGAAGTTGGTGTGGCTGTCTGACTCCAATCTCAGACAAACCAAAAATGTAATAAAGCAGCAAAGCAGACGGTAGAGTAACCATCAAAGTAACGTCTGTTGAGGCTGGAAATATATACTGTTTTGATTGGCTGTTAACAATGACTGTAACTCGAATTCTTATTGGTTGTCTCACTGTGGTCACCATGGCAACGCAATGTTGCAGAAATGAAATAAATATTTTATTTGAATGAACAAAAACGTAGAAGAAAATCCCTTGTAAACATAAATAACCCGCAATATAAACTTATAAATTTTGTGCATACAGTCACGATAGTATACCCTCACCAGTATATGTTTAGAATACTGGCTACACTGCTAAAAGTCGTCTGTTTTTACATACTTTACCTCCTGCGACCCCCTTGTAAACAAACTTGCTTTAATGTTTTTTCCATTTGTGTAAAATAAATCATTAGTCCCATAATTCCATTTTAAAAGTAAGCTTATTTTGACAGATTTCCTAATTCAATATGTGGTTGCATTAATTACGTAAATAACTGCAAAAACAATTTTAAAGATAGAGACGTTTGGCACTACTTCGTAAGAGTAGTAAAATGGCACTAGTTCTTAGAATCACTAGCGACAACGAGTAAATAACATGAGGCAGACAATGAAGGGTTGACCATAATCGCAACATGAAATTATGCCAATTATGGCATTGCTTATAATAATAAGGACTATGTGCGGACGCTTGATTCAAAAAAAGGAAAGTTTGTTTACAAGACAACCGCCATTGTTTCCATACCTTGAATTTATGAATAAGAAAAGCACTCGACATTTTAGCAGTATTTCAAAAAATATTAAAAAATATCTTATTGAAGAATTGAGCTAATCATGTATATATGTTTTCGGTTTTTACAGAAGAAATGTTAAATTAAATTTAGTCTTTATAGTAATTCTGATTCTTGGCATTGATTTTGCACTTTGGCTGAAAAAAAATGAAAAACGTTTATTGCTAGATTATCCAGCGGTGCTGAATCTCGATTGTGTTACAGAAATTTTGCAATATATGGAAGGTCCTCACGCACATACCAAAGCTTAATCGCTTCTTTTCCGTCTTTGGTTAGTGTGGTAAAATGTAATGAGATATACTTTTGTGTTACAAAACAAGCTTTGTCACTATTTACTTTCATTTTTGTTTTATTTCTTTATTTTGTAACATTACAAATAAACGTTAAACAAACCTGATGGAATAATCCACGATAAATAATTTTAATCTGGCAATGTAAATATCTTTACCGAGTATGGTAGTGCAAATCATAACATCAGAAAATTTCAAGTTGACTAGAAGTTAACTAGAGGCCACACCCTGAAATCATTTGCCAAATGAAACTCCGCAGAAACCTTCTGTAGCACCATCTGGCAACATATAAAGTCACGGGCGGGATAAGTGATGAAGCACAGAGTATGAAAGAGCTTTAGTTTGAAGCTTTTAATAAGTAAACTTTTCATGATAGTTTATTGTTTGTTTCAGTTTAAGCAAACAGCAAAGTGGTGTATTTATTTGTTTAAATCATTTGCATTTCAGGTGAATGGTTTCACTCATTTCTACTTTTAAAAATTCTGACCTTGAGCATACTGCCTGTCAAAGGCACGTGAAAATCCAGGATTAGTAAAGTGAAACTCGAAGGAATTCCGATGTCCTTTACTCATCGTTCGTAATACACTTAAATATATGACTTGTGTCCCCAACCAATTAACTCGTGTGGGTAAATGTTATTTTTGAGATAAGATATCGACTTTCCCTATATTTCTTTGTTGATTCACGTAACTGTATTTAAAATGTTTGTTTTGCGATAAGGACAGAGTAAACCACCCGAGTTTCATTAGAGAGAGAGAGAGAGAGAGAGAGAGAGGAGAGAGAGAGAGAGAGAGAGAACGCTAAACATAGTGAAAAGGAAAGTAGTAATTCTTATGCATTTTTCTTTCTATATGAAATCATTTCCTTGGCACTTGCAGCCCTTGGCGATGTGCTTCCTTTCCAAGATCCTTCGATAAGGATGAAAAATTATTTCCACGATGAGAAATCAAAACAACTTTTCAGGCCATGAGTGTACAAAAATCAGTCTTGATTTTGGTTCATGTATTCAGTCATATGAATCTGATACACTATCTATTTAAAGAAATTGTTACTGATTTACTTTTTTTAATTTATTCATTTACTTTTTTGTTCATTTATCTATTTATTTATTTATCTATATATTTATTTATTATTTACTTATTTCCTTATTTATTAATTCAATTTATTCATTCAATTATTTGTTTCAACTCACTACACAGCAGAAGGGCGCCAGCTCCCATAACTGGCCGCTTGCAGTGTATGTTACCTTCTTATCTTTTCACCGTTTTATCTCTTTACCTTTTTGGCGAAGGAAATATATTTGGGGTCTGCATTCTATAAAGTCGGCTTATAATGCCTCATAAAAGGATCCTAAGAGATGCCATTAGGCTCTTGATAGCAGATATCGGCAGTAATTCTCCTTTCTTATGGCTGCCGGCAATCATGGAATATCTACTAATAAACGAAAACGATGATCAGCAAAAGTTTCTCCTTTTACGCTGCTTTTTCGGAATGAGTAAAATGTTGCCGGGATCCGGCTGCCATTCGGGTTAAAGCACCCAATAAAAAAGAGGCCTCAATGAGTAGATTTTCTTGAAAAGACAAAATTATTTTTTTCGATATGAGTTTGATCTCTCTCTCTCTCTCTCTCTCTCTCTCTCTCTTCTCTCTCTCTCTCTCTCATAGCCACTCAAGCCAAGTTTTCTTTTATTTCAGTTTGGATCTCACCCTGTACTTCAGTTTCAAAGTGATCTTTTGTTTGTGTTTCATCTCTCTCTCTCTCTCTCTCTCTCTCTCCCATGGTTAGAATCTAAATTCACTGCATTCCAGCCAGGACACAATAACAAGAATTGGGCACAAATTTCGAGTCCTGTTTCCATTCACAGCCAGAAATTGTTTTTCGCTTCGACGCCGACAGTGCCAACCATTGAAACCTATCAGTCTCGGACAGGAGGAGGAAGGACTTTGGGGTGGGGGGAGGGGAGTTATGAAAAGCAACACTCGGCTCCTCTCATTTCTCTCCCCCCCTCCTACCCAACCCCGACCCCCTCCACCAATTCACTAAAGCCTCCTACCCTACCTCTACTGCCTGCCCATTCAATCATTCAATCGCAAAAATCAATTTCAATCACCAGCTCACCTCATTGTAGTGGCAGACCCGCTCGGGAGTTAATGAAATTGCAATTCTGTAGAGAGCTGATGAAGATGTGGAGTAATAATAATATAATGACAATACTGTATTTCTGATCATAAACCTTAATACAATACATGCTTAAAATGTTGGCTTGAGGTTGAGAAATTTTTCTAATGTTGCGAACTTTTTTAATTTCTCCCTCTTTTTTCTGAGAGAGAGAGAGAGAGAGAGAGAGAGCCAGAGAGAGAGAGATAGAGAGAGAGAGAGAGAGCGAGAGAGAGAGAGAGAGAGAGAGAGAGTAATTATAGCTTAAACAAAATTTATCAAATTATTTCTTGCTGATATTTTGATTTTTGTTACATTAACCCAATCATCTTTCAGTGAGTGCCATCCCTTAGATATATATATATATATATATATATATATATATATATATATATATATATATATATATATATTTATATGTGTGTGTGTGTGTGTGTGTGTGTCGGTGTGCGGTTGCTCTTGCTCCAAATTGGCATTTAGTACTCAAGATAAAACAAAAAGATAATAATGGTTTATAATGCTACAAAGATTTTTTGCAAATTAATTATGTAAATTGTACTTGTGGTTTATATTTAATTACATTTGAGCGCTTTCGCACTTTTAAATACATAAACACACACAACACTATATATATATGTGTGTGTGTGTATTTATATATACATTATTCAGACGATGAACCCTATTCATATGAAACAAGCCTACAGAGGCTACTAACTTGAGATTCAAGATCCCAAAAAATAAAGTTCTCATTAGGAAGTAAGAGAAGGTG
>NC_061089.1:62810525-62815525 GCF_015104395.2 Macrobrachium nipponense
TATATTTTATGCTTTGATCACTGCTTTACATTTTACCATTGTAACCCTCCTAACATGTCTTTTGAAAAATACTGTTTAGGTTATATTTTAAATTGGAAAGTTCCAAATCCATAAATAAATTGGGTCTCATAAAAAATGCCAAATGAAAAAATACACAAATAAAATATAAAACAAGGTAAAAGAGAAATTAAAACAAAGAATTAAAAAAATCGCAACCGTTCGTTTAGGAAACAAGTAAAAATATTTCCCTAACAAAAAAGAAAAAGAGATAGTATTAATTAACAACATGTAAACATTGCCGATGTATGAAACGGGGGAAAACCCATTATGTCGGAACGTATCCCCTTTGGTGATGAATGTTTTCAAAAATGTATGTATTTTTTAATTACTTTATTTCGTTCCATTTTTTTTTACCCAAGCGATATTTCACGGGATGGTCTTGAGTGGGCTGTAGTATGAAAGCGAGTCTTGGTGCCTGTTATGGATTGCTGTTGATGGTGACATGAGTTATTCTGTACTACCAGGGCGAAAACATGCATGGAATAATTATGAATATGTGCAAATAAACACAGAATACGAACGGACATTTACATATTATAATATATATCATATATATATAATATATTATATTATATATATATATATATATATATATCTATATATCTATATATGTTATTATATACCCCCAACTATATATATAATATATATAGTATATATATATATATGCATAGATACACGCGCACACACACACATATATATATGTATATATATAATTTATTTGTGAATGTGTGCGTGTGCATGCGTTTGTGTGTATGTGTATGTAAACTCTGCACACACTTATGCATATACGAAGGAAAAAGGAAATGTTCTACGTAAACAACTTTCAAATACAGAATTATTGAGATTAAATCAGCAAATTCTTTCTCTCTCTCTCTCTCTCTCTCTCTCTCTCGACGAGAGAGAGAGAGAGAGAGAGAGAGAGAGAGAGAGAGAGAGAGAGAAGAGAAGTACACCTCGCCATGTAGTGGGCCTCCCCGATTATGAATATTTCAAAGGAGGGGGTTATGGGGTAAATGGGGGGAAGGGAGGTGGATAAAGTCAGGCACTGGGAATGAGGAGCGTGAACTTGCCACACCCTCCTGTTTTAAATTTCACAGAATGAAATTAAACTTCAATGGAGCTTCATGTAGGAACCATTACGCTTCACAAGAGGCGAAATTACGAATTGCCTCTTTTATTTTGAATATTCTTCATAACGGTTTTATTTTTGAAACCTTTAAATCTGTTTTTATTTTGAAATAATCATTCTTAATCTTTTGCTATACTAACAATTTTTTTCTTGCTATTTTGACAAATATTTGTTTCTAGTTTTTCAGTAAATTCTTCTAGTTTCTCACCATTACAAATCCGGTTCAATTTTTTTATCGTGATTATTCATATCTAAAATTACCATTAAACGATGAATTAGAGGTGCTTTTAAGAAATTATGACTAATACAGGAGCAACAAGAAAAAAATAATCAAAGAAAATATTGATACATGGGGGTAGTCATTATGGAACGAGTTCGTTACAGTAGGTTGTGACGTTATCAGAAAAAAGCATCAGTGGGCGTACTCCCATCTTCATCAAAGTAAACGCCTGTGTACATGTATTATACATAGTATTAGTACATATATGTATATGCGTATATGCATATATATGATAATAATATAGATATATATTATATATATATATATATATAGATATATCTATATATTATAATATATATATATATATATATATATATATATATATATATATATATAAACGTACATATATATTTGATCACTGAATAATAAAAAAAATTTGTTTCACTCCTTTCACATGACTAATGCATTAATGGCGTCCACTTACGGACAAATATTCATTCACTCGAGTAATTTTCCCTCATTAGTGAACCTGAAATTGAATGTGCTCTCAACTTCCATCGTTTATTACCGCAAATTACTGTCGATTGCTATTTCATAGCTCAACCTGGGAAAAAACATCGGATTGGGAGCATTGGAAGGCTGCACGACCACTCTCTCTCTCTCTCTCTCTCTCTCTCTCTCTCTCTCTCTCTCTCTCTCTCTCTCTCTCTAATACTTCATTCATGTAAATAGAACATGCACACATACGCAGACACACACGCAAAATTATATATATATATATATATATAGTATATATATATTATATATATATATATATATATATATATATATATATATATATATATATATATATATATATGTATATATATATATATATATATATATATATATATATATATAATATATATATATATTTAATATATACAAATATATATATATATATATATATATATATATATATATATGATAATGTATATAATATATATATATATATATATATATATACAAATATTTTATATATAATAGTATTACTATATATATATGTATATATCTATACACAATATATTTATATAATATATATATATTATATAATATATATATGATATATATATATATATATATATATTATGCGTGAGAATATATGCAATGTTGTGCGAGTAAATCAATGTTTCGGATACCTATTCCCTAACAATACAAATAACACGTTAAAGACACAGCAGATGGTGGTTATGAAGAACTTGGCATCACTGCATATATAGTACAAAAAAAGAAAAAAAAATCAATTGGCATAGATGGCTTATTAGTAACTGTTAAACAACTTAGTTCACAATCACTATGATTCCAACAATGAAATCATTACAGTATCCATTTGTCTCTACATGAGGCCTTATTTCTAATTCCAACCCTTCGATGATAATTGAACTTATTAAATGCAGGTAATGATTATTACTTACCAAAGGCGAGGTCTAGTCGCTATCATTTGATTCCTGGTAATGATCCTCTCTTTAATTAATCGTAATTAAACTCCCCGTTGTTCCGGATATTAGTCTTTCTGACGTTACTATTTGCTCTATTTGGAACTTTATAAAAGGAAAGCACGTTTTTAATGAAAGACAACAGAATGAAAGCAATCCCGATGTCTTTTATATAGAAAAAATTAATTAAATCTGTAAACGCATAAGGGTCACAAAATGTGTACAGCACTGAACTTTGTATTTATTTTATTTCTGTGATAAGAAGCAAGAATTAGAAAACAAAGAACAAAAAATTAGATATAAAGTAACGAAATCAAGGTCAAAACAATGTATGTATATTCCCAGTAATTATAAAACATAATTTAGTAAAAATCAAAATAAAAACATTGCGTTTATACCCTTGACTGGAATTTTTTTATGAAAAGTCACCAAAACTCCAAACAGAGCATCCAAGCAAAACAAGCTTTCAAGACCCATATGGCCTCATTATCCCACCCTCCTTCCTGACCGGTTTGTTGACAATGATGATCAGTGGCTGGGGTGTGATCGAACGGCTCCGTGGCCCGTGTCATTATATTACTGCCGTTCACGCCGGCTGGTCATCTCCGCGTTATTACAGTTTCCAACCCTTCATCTGATATCAAGTTAAATGATGATAAAAATAAATGGGTGGAGGGTGCCTGGGCGAGCCGGAATCACAAATTAATGGGAGGGAAGCATTATGCGTCCGTGGGTTTTCCTCAGCACCCACTTCCATCACCTGGCCTGGCTGCGTCCTTTTAAATGTACTTCTGAGCACATTTGCCCGAAGCCTTGAAAAGCAGTGAGCTCTCTAGTTTTTTTTTTTTTTTTTTCTTAAGACCTAAACCGCAAGGCTTAATGTTTCAATCCTAAGGCGCTTAGGTTTATCTAATGAAAACACTGGCCTATGTATCATCCATCCTAATGTTTAAAAACAGGTTTGGTCTTAATCTTCGAAGAAGCCAACCTGCAGGACTTTAAATTTTTAGAATGACAAGCTGGTCTACCAAGCTTGAGCCTTATGACGGGTTGAAAATTCGCGTTCCCTCTTGAAGTTACTTTACTGTGAGGCTCTGTCTGAAGACTAAGTGGTTAGGCTTTAATCATTAATAGAAAGATACCTGGCTTTATCTTTAAAACAGTAACTAAGATATCAATGTTTATTTTTTAAAAGAATTCAACCATGTTTTATGATTTTGAGAGAACAACTTGACTTTATCCTTTTAAAAAACTGAGACTCCAGTTTAATCCTGAAATATGTCTAAGCTCTCGAGTTGTCCTTGAGAGTTGTCTCCACGATGGCCCCTAAACTATCAGGCTTAGTGCTTCAAGATCCAACTGCTGAACCCTTTCCTAATCGTACAAAAAGGATTAAGATTCAAGGCTAAGATTTATCATCTCAACGAACTAAACTGACGGGTACTGTGTCTCAAGACTGAGCTGTTGGAATCCACCAAAGAACTGGTGGAAGTGAGTTCCACTGAGAATGAAGTTCCTCGTTGTACGAGTGGTTTTCGCACTCGGCTACCAGTCCGGTGGTCCGAAGTTCGATTCTCGGCTTGGCCAACGCGGAATCAGAGGAATTTATTTCTGGTGATGGAAATTCATTCATCGATATAATGTAGTTCGGATCCCACAATAAGCTGTAGGTCACATTGCTAGGTGGCCAATTGGTTCCTAGCCACGTAAAAATATCTAATTCTTCGGGCCAGCCCTAGGAGAGCTGTTACTCAGTTCAGTGGTCTGGTAAAACTAAGATATACTTAACTTTAACTCCACTGAGAATGGAAGCATATCTCCCCTACATCAATAAGAGGCAAAGGCATTGAAGTCCGATGACTTGTAAGTCGATATGAGCCGACACTCGTCTGCTTTCCCTTTGAATGGGCGGGTTTAGTGAGAATGAATCAACTGTAGATTGGAGACATATCAACGGGTTCAAAGGGACAGACTGGCTGACAGACAGGCAGGCAGACAGACAGACAGACAGAAAGACGGACGAACAGAAAGAAACAGGAACAGAAAGACCATAAGACTTTCTGAATACAAGCGAATAAATGAGGTAGATTTGGGAAATATTAACAAAATAAAATGG
>NC_061089.1:62818025-62823025 GCF_015104395.2 Macrobrachium nipponense
GCATTTGCGCCAATCGCGCGTTTTATGTATGTCGCCGGACTCGGCAAAATGCGGCGACATCAAAGATAATGAAAGTCTATCCGCTGCAGAGCCCCTGATATAGCAACAACAAGGCCCGGCCGGAAATATCTGTAAAGTGTACTAATAGTGATTCGCTTTGAAAGGTGCACACCCTTTCATTCCGTCCAGGATGTACTTGATTATTTGTTCATGGACCTGTGACCACGTTTATTGGAGGAGGAGGAGGAGGAGGAGAGCATCAATGAAAGAAGAGTAGGGCAAAAAAAGATATAGAACGGGATAGAACAGGAGGAATGGGAAAAGAGAGGAAGGTTTAAAGGCGGAGGAAGCCCAAATCTGAGAGATGATGGAGGAAGAAGGAATAATTCTCAGAAGATGAAGAAGCGAAGGTTTCTGACGAAAAAAAGATAGAAGAAAAAAGGAAGGGATAACGATGAAATACGAAAAGGATATCAAAAAAGGTATTATTATAAGAGTGATATACTCCTTGAGGATAAAGTGAATAAAATGATAAAGAAAAGACTGGGAGAATAACGAATTGCAAAAGAAAAAAAGGAAAGAAGTGGGGATAAATAAAAGATGGAGGAAGTAAACCAACCCCTACCCCTTTCCTCACACAAACCACTTCCTCCTTATCCCTGGCCATCTTCGCAATCATCATTCATCGCCTCTCCTCTCTCTCTCGCTCACACCAACCGGAGCTATTTTATTCTTTTGCTTCCTTGATCCATTCTCCTCTTCTCCCCTTTTCCTCCAACCTCTCAGCATCTCCTCCCACTTCCTGCTTCTTTCATTTCTAGGGTTCATTTTTGTTTTTGTTCCTCGTTTCTTTCCTTTCCGTCATTTCCTTTTCCTTAATTTCGTTTCCCTCTTTTTCTCTTTTTTTTTTTCATTTTGACCTTCTCAGCAGTGTATCCTGTTTGCAACACTTTTTTTTATTTCTTGTTTCTTAAGGATTTTTTCACCTCCGATTTTCTTCGTCTTTAATTAGGTATATTTCTTTACACATTTTTTTTAATGTTCCTTTTATTCCCTCGGTTGCAATTTAATCTTTGTAAATGGTAGGTCATTTCCAGACGAGATCCTAAGAGCTCAATCGTTTCTCGTTTCGTTTGAACATTAAATACGTTTTCTTGTTTCTTTGCTTCTATTTTTCAAAATTAATCATTCTGATGAGAAGGAATGGAAAGGAAAAAATTTCAGTGTAGCAGCCTACGAAAGCGATGAAAGCAAATAAATAAAGATTTTTTTACCTTATCATCCCGAGACGTAATAATATGATCTCATTTGTTCCGATGCTATGGTCCTCCATATGTTTTTTTGTTTTGTTTTTGTGTAGTGATTAAAAGATTTGTCGTTTAATAAGAAGGCCTTTATTGCATCCCTAACTCTGTTTCTTACACATTTCCATATCCTTTTGTAATTTTATACTTTTTCTTCTATTTCCTGCAAAATGTTTCTTGCAAAAGATGAGATTGTTTGAACGAATCAAGAGAAAGCGAGAATTATCAAATGAAAAGAAATTAAAATAATAACACTGTTATTACTTTCACGGGAGAAAAATACTTCCTTAAAGGAGAGAGAGAGAGAGAGAGAGAGAGAGAGAGAGAGAGAGAGAGAGATAATAAGTTCGGGTCATTTACTAGTGCGTTTCGGAAACCGCTCTTGGCTGGAGTGGTCTCATAAATGTCTTCTTATTTTATGCCACGGGATAATCCGTGGCTGCGGCGTGAACACATGTTTTCTTCGGTCTTTTCAGAATGTTCGCAAGGTGCCTCTGCTGCTCCTTCCAGGGCTAAGGTCTGGAAAGAAAGCAAATGGAATGGCCTGTTTTGGTGTGAGTTCTGAGTGTGACTTGGGCTTTGGGTACTGGATATGTTGGTGCTACATTGCTACATTTTCAGGGCAGACTGACATGATGCACAGGGATTTTGCTGTTATAACATCTCTCTCTCTCTCTCTCTCTCTCTCTCTCTCTCTCTACACACACATACAAACACACAGACACACATACACTCACACGAGCAATTTTTTTTTTTTTTTCTGAGAGAGAAATAAATATTCTCAATTTGGTCCGTCGGTCAAAATCTTACAAATCACCGTCACAATAACCCAAGATTTTTTCTTCTTCTTTTTCTACTGCTCATAAATCTGCCTTTTTCGGTGGACGGGAAGTACGGTCGTTTTTACTCGTCACTTGTCGCTTAGTGGGAGAGAATAATTCTCACCTGTGCTTCCGCTGAAACCGATTGTTGGGAAAAGGGGGAACATCTTTTTGTCAGGTATTTCACGAATGTGAGCTCGAAACTGTTGGTTAGGTTCTTTATTCTTTACTAGGTGAAATGTCAATTCGTGAACGTTCTTAACGTATTAAGGGCAGTCGTTATAAGGAAAAGAAGAGAAAAACGAACATATTTAACGTAGATCGATTACACTGGCTTGCGTTTCAAAACTTTTTTTTTACAAAGGTCACGGGTTTTCCAACTGATTTAGGACCCCTTTTGCATGCCGAATTCAAAAATACAGTTCATTTTCCTGGGCCAAGTCTATTTTCTAAGATATCGTGTATTTCTATTCCAGCATATTTTTTCCAAAATATCGCAACTCTCCAAGCATTTAAAGGCTTTGTTTTTGTAAAACCGGGTCGTGGGTAACCTTTAATAATAATTTTTATTTCTTTTTTCAGGTCTAGATATGTATAAAAATGGATCGGAGGTGTAAAAACCATCCTAATAGGTTCTGTTACATCTGCGGACATGTGGCTCTTCCAGACCGTAAAGCAAAAAGCACGGATTTTACGAAGAAGGTATATCAAGCTTACTTTGGAGTCAAACTAGGGGATCAGGATAAGCCATTCGTTCCCCATACCTGCTGAAAGACATGTGTAGAGAATTTACGGGATTGGAGGAACAAGAAAAGGAAGAGTATGCCATTTGGTGTCCCCATGGTGTGGAGGGAAGGGAAAGATCACGTTACCGACTGCTACTTTTGCATGACAAATCTATAAGACATCAATCGCAAGAACAAGCACCATGTTCAATACTCTATGTTCCTTCTCCCATAAAGCCAGTCCCCCATGGCCCTGATCTTCCTTTTCCTGAGCCAAATGTCACCATGGAATCTAGTTCTGATTCCGAATCTAGTGACATGACTAATACAGCTGAGTGTGGTGCATACAGGGAAGAAGAGGACGACCAACCGGTGCCTTTGACCCAAGCCGAACTCAATGGCCTGACACGAGACCTGAACCTTTCCAAGGAGTCTGCCCAGCTACTGGGTTCTCGTCTTCGAGAGAAACGTCTACTGGCACCAGGAACAACATTTTATTGGTATCGGGACCGCGAGAGAGAATTTATTAAATTCTTCACGTTTGATGAAGCATCTTCACTGGTCTACTGTAACAATGTTGCTACTTGGTCTGAAGTATGATGATATGGAATGGAGACTTTTCATTGACTCATCTAACAGAAGTCTCAAGGCAGTTCTTCTGAATAACGGAAATAAGTTTCCATCGATTCCTGTTGGGCACTCAGTTGAAATGAAAGAATCCCACAAAAACACGGAACGTCTGGTGTCTGCTCTGAACTACCAGGAACATAAATGGTTGATCTGCGGAGATCTTAAAGTTGTTGAACTCATTCTAGGACTTCAAGGTGGTTACACAAAGTATTCATTCTTTCTGTGCTTATGGGATAGCCGTGCTGATGACCAGCATTATGTCAGACAAGAGTGGCCATCAAGACAAGGATTAAAACCTGGGTCACACAACGTTCTGTCCCACCCTCTGGTCTCATGAAGAACTTTGTAAAGGCATTGGACAGGGAAGGTAGAGGTTTTACTTTTCTCCATCAGAAGTTTCAACAAAAAAGCATGGAGAAACTTAAGGCAGGTATATCTGATGGTCCTCAAATAAGGGAACTCATCAAGGGCGCTAGTTTTGATGATGCACTGAATCCTGCAGAACTCTCTGCCTGGTTGTCCCTTCATTCAGTCATTGCAAATTTCCTTGGCAAACACAGAAGTTCCCAGTATCAGAAGGTGGTTGATGAGTTAATGGAGAATTTCCGCCAACTTTGTGCACGCATGTCAGTGAAAATGCACTTCCTCTGGTCTCATCTGGATTATTTTCCAGAGAATTGTGGAGACGTCAGTGAAGAACAGGGTGAGCGCCTTCACCGAGATATCAGCGTTATGGAGGAATGCTATCAAGGCCGATAAAATGTCAACTTTCTGGCTGAAGAGGGATGTGGAGTCTGCTCAGCACAAACAGAAGTCCCTGAAGAGACCATTCATCCATGAGTAGCTTCCTTAGTTCATTATACTCTTCTTGCTATCTATTCAAAATATTTTATAAGCCTTCTGTGAATAAATCAGTCTAATATTTTCAATATTGTGTTTCATTAAGTTGATCTGATCGAGTAAAATGAGCATGAGTTTTGGATTCAATGCAAAAAACTGGCCTAAAATCAGGTATTATATGTTAGACCTTGAAAACAACGCAGGCCAGCGTTATGGATAACACAAAAGGGAAAAACATTAAATATTTTGCTGGTGAATAGTTGAAAATCAACAAAGATACACAGAGTACTACTGAGGGAATACGATCAGAAACGCAATCTATTAAGGAACAGATGAAGCAATTACACTCCGTATTATCTGACAGATGAATACGCAATCAAATGCAATGATTCTGAAAGCATGGTCGAAAACACAGAAGAAGACGCTACACTTGTGTATAACTGAAAATGCCTTACAACATAATTTCATCGGCAGACAAACGATTTTCAAGCATACATTATACCATACAAAATTTATGAACTCTCAGATACACTCCTCACTAAGATATTGATGGAAAACTGCTTGTTGTACAATTAAAGACTTATTAAACTCGCTAAACTTGACTGATTGTTCAGAACGCATCCCACTATACTCTCATCAACATCTCTGTAACTCTAAGTCATATTAGCCCTTTTCATTAA
>NC_061089.1:62825525-62880525 GCF_015104395.2 Macrobrachium nipponense
AGAGTCTTATGAATATCTTAAGAATGGTTTCACCACAAGCGGGGTAATTGGATTACCTCGTCGAGGCACTCCCGTGTTGATACCATCAACATTTTCCTTCTGAAGCAATAAACACCTTCGTCTATTGTTTTAAATCACCAGCACCGCCCCCCTTCCCCCCTCCCCCCGGGAATTTTTCTCCCTCTCCTTTAGATGTAATCCACAAAACTCGCCTAGCTGTGAGATACATAATGCACTGCTTAGGTCGATTGATATATTAGATTTTAAAAGAGAGAGAGAGAGAGAGAGAGAGAGAGAGAGAGAGAGCTGTCAGGTTTAGAAGAATCAAATTACCTTAATATCTAAATAGAGATATTTTCAAGGCTCAAGATTATATCTCATCAACAGAGAGAGAGAGAGAGAGAGAGAGAGAGAGAGAGGAGAGAGAATTTCTGAATCTAAGTGAGCAAAATGATCCACTTTTCGATGTACAGTTAGATACGACACCCCTCCAAGCATGAATTGCTCTCTTAATGATGAACGGCCAAAATGTGGAATTTCAGCAATGAATTAAACAGTGGAGAAATTGAAAATAAAATATATCTACGAAATGTTAGCCGTAGAAATTCCTATAATTTATAACTTAAAAGAATACATGCATGCAATTACTACATAATAAGCGGGGAATAAGTAAAGCATTATGTGAAAAGACTTTCTTATTTGAAAGGGGGGAAAATAAAGATCAAGTAAAAAATGCCGGAAAATTTGGGCTTCACACCTTTATACTTTGATTTTTCATTAACAACAGCACACACCCCATCTACTTCCTGCAATACCCTCTACCTCGGAGACTTTGATACTAGCTAATGAGAAAGGCTCCGAGTACTGTTTTACCACTACGTGTAACAGCACACCCTGAGGACCCCGAAGCATGTAATTACCGTAGAACATCCAGCAAAGGTGACTGTAATGAATTTAAGTAGTAAGGCGATATAGAGTAAATTACATATTATGCTTTGTAATTTGCCTTCGTACATAATGTGCTTCCCGACTGTGCGTCTTCCATAATCCATATGTCTTGTCTCCGTTGGATCTGTACAGATGCATGCGTTTGTGTGCGTGTGTCACGTGCAGTGTGATGCGTTGCCTCCGTTCTCTGCTTCACCCACTTTAAGCAACCCTTATTGCGCACATCCTCCCTTTCAACCTGGACACACCAAACCAAGGTCCAGACACCCGCCTCCCTAACACGCAGATCCATTCATCCCTCCTTCCTGGGTAAGTGATGGGCTACTTCTCATACATCTGGCAGGTGTAGGGACTACAGCTGAGAGTCATTTTGAAGACCATCTTTTGAGAGAATAGAATTGTCGGTTTTATTTTCATATTAACTCGTTTTAACGATCGAGAGTGGGAATAAAAGTCATTGGAGGATAGGGTGATGATAAAATTCACCAAGGAAATATTTACGATAAGCAAAGTAGACAGATGATGACCGTAATGAAAGGCCCGGGGTTAAGAGCACGTGTCCCAGGAAACGCCCGGGGAACATCTGCTGAGGCAAAGGGACTGGCTGCTGCTGCTGCTGCTAGCCTTCTGCTAAATTGGGCGGACACAAATAGAAGCAAAATTGGACTCGTGCTGTCACAATGGATGACGTCTAATGGGGCACATTATGTCGCTGTCACGTGATACCTTTTGCCCTCGAGAAGGTACGAAACACGAGAGGAACGTTCGGATGGGCATCGAGTTCGTTTTGCTTGTAGGGGGAAAATGGTGTTGCTGTGAAAATATTTTCTTTGGGATATGCCTAAGTGCCGAATACGCAAACGCACGAAGGCGCGCGCGCGCACGCACGCATACACAATACATACATACATAATATATATATATATATATAATATAATAATATATATATGGATATATATATATATATATTTATATGGAAAAAAGTTTTCCGTAAATCATGTTGTCTTTCCTTAGAAAATGCGACTGACTCATTAGCGATACTAAAAGGATATACAAAATCAAACATATTAAGAATCATAATGTGGTCCCTTTGTTAGCATAAGCGTCTTGTCTGACTCCTTTGCTAACAAAGAGTCCACATTTAGCATCACTCATATTTCACATACATAAACAGTCCCAGTTCAGAGTAAATACACATAAAAATCAAAGGTAAAAATGTAGAAATAATTAAATATGAAAATATTAAACAATAACACCTTTAAAACGATCTGCGATTTCAACCAGTATCCCTTTAATACACAAAAGAGAGAAGAAAAAAATTAAGCATATGCAATACGACTAAAAAAAACTCAAAACTATTTGGTATTTCGACATATAACCCTCCAACCCGCCCCCTACGACAACCTCCCTACCTTTCACCACCAACCCCCCTTTCCACTCCCAAGAGAAAGAGGGGGTAGTTACCCACACATCATCGAGGTGCCCCACAGCGATGGATGCTTCGTCTCCAATCGGAAACATATTTACATATTGATATTTTTCCGACATTTATGGCGGACTGACTCGAAAATATGTAGATGGCAGTTTGATAGGATTTGAAACGCACGCAAGGAAGAGAGAGAGAGAGAGAGAGAGAGAGAGAGAGAGAGAGAGAGCCGAGCACGTTTTTATACGTTTATTGATGAGAGTCTTACACACACACGCACACAAGCACACAAACACACACATGTATAAAAAGAAAGAACCAAAGAAAGGAAGAAAATTTACTGTTAAACAATTTTTCCCTAATAACTATAAGAAAAATAATATGGGGGACAAATTGTTCATTAATTCAACATTTCTTAAATTTATTTATAATAATCTTTTGTTGGCCTTCGTTATCTATTCTTAGAAATGTCTGCGTGCGCATTCGTGCATTAAGGAACCGTAATGTACCAAATACGACAAATACATTTCCTTATAAAGAAAGACCTATAATCAAACAGCTAAACTCTCTCTCTCTCTCTCTCTCTCTCTCTCTCTCTCTCTCTCTCTCTCTCTCTCTGTTTTCACTCGCGTACTGGCAAGCCCGTGTAACGTGTTTTACTGAGATGAGCCAGGAAGGCCATTAAAGATGCTGGATCTTTCTGAATGCGCTTGTCCCCGGATTCTTTCAGGACACCTTATTGTGTTCTCTCACTCCGCAATATACATGGGCTTTCTTGAACCAGACACACCACACCACTTTTATACCTTAAGTCCCTAACACAGCGTCTACTTCTCCTCTCTCTCTCTCTCTTACTGACGTAAACATATGCTTAGATATAAGGT
Source organism: Macrobrachium nipponense (assembly GCF_015104395.2). Lineage (NCBI taxonomy): Eukaryota > Metazoa > Arthropoda > Malacostraca > Decapoda > Palaemonidae > Macrobrachium > Macrobrachium nipponense. The sequence continues at coordinate 62,828,784 of NC_061089.1, forward strand.
TATATTGAACGTGTAAGACTGGTTCGTGTCCTTTTACGCAAATGAGATAATATATATATTTCATATATATGAAGAACATGGAATGGTTTAGATTCCGGATTCATTAATAGACAATGGACAAGCTTTCAAAGATATGCTGTCTTCTTCTCAAGGTCCTCAAGAAGAAGACTGCATGTCGTTGAAAGCTTGTATTTTGTAAATTAAAGTATCTGGATTCTAAACCATCCCGGCTCATTGAAGCCTAATACGAGCAGTATGAATATATGTATATTCACAGTCAAGTTGTGTGGCTACTTTGTCATATATATACATATACATACATATATATTTAATATAATTATTATATATATATATATATATATATATCTATATAGTATATTAGTATGTATTTATTTATGTATGTAAGTGTGCGCGCGTGCACGAGAGCTTGTGCGTGTATCTGTATGCACAGGAGTACGTGGACGTAACGACAGTAAAAACATACACAATCGTGTCTTTGCTAACGTAAGCCTTCGTATCGGGCCACCATTAGATGATATACCTCTTCCATCTTCCGTATTCCCTTTCACAGAATACTGCTCAGTTCTCTCTCTGACATCGTCTTGAAAATTCAGCGTTTTTCCTCCCCTGCACTTGTCCCGCTCCTTCAAGGAAGAAGAAAATGGAAGGAAAAAGTGAGAAATCTTTTTTCCTCTCTCCCTTGCTGCCTGACATTCCTTTCTCATGCCTCCTCAGAGATTCCTAACACATCCTTCGTGCCAGAGTAAAGGAAGATATATCCTTCTCCCTTTCAGCTCGGCTATGCCACCCCTCCCTAGCCCGTGGGGCTGCCCGTGTGAAAGCATTTTGCAGGAGGACCCCGTCTGAACACCAATAAAGCAAAGATATACGCGCTCTTTCAGTTTAAGATGTTGCAGTTTAGTGGTTGTGTTAATTTTGCTTTTAATATTATTATTTCGTTGCTATTTTAACTTACATTATTTATACGCGAATGATGATTAAAAGTAGCAGCACTCTTGACGGTTTGTCTTTCCTCTACAAGAATTTCCGTAATAAGCTTTTCCAGCACACGATTCCATGAGGGTTTTCGAGATCATTAAACTGTCTACGACAGAATAACCAGAGTAACCACACACACAACTAGATATATATATGACATATACATATATATGATATATATATATATATATATATAGTATATAGATATATCACATAGATATATATATATATATAATATAATATATATATATATACATATATATATATATAAATATATATATATATATATATATATATATATATATATATATATATATAATAGATATATAATATATATATATGTGTGTGTTGTGTGTGTGTGTTTGTGTGTGGTTGTGTGTGTGAGTTGAATATTAAATAATTGTACGTTTTTATGAGTTTTTATTTTGCGCGTGTGCGATATAAATAAATAAATAAATATATATATATATATTCTAATATATATATATATATAATTATATATATTTATATATATATATATATATATATATATCTCAAGCCAGCAGCAAAAAATGAAAAGCAGCAGTACTTAGCGCTTTCTTGATACCTTGATGAGATGTATCAAGAATACACGAAAGCGCTAGGTAGGCTACTGCTGCTTATCATTTTTTTCCTGCTGGCTCTTAAAATACAATCTTCACGTGTTACTTGTGATCGTATAAAACACACAGACACACACATATATATATATATATATATATATATATATATATATATATATATATATATATATATATGTGTGTGTGTGTGTGTGTGTGTGTGTGTGTGTGTATGTATGTATGTATATATATACAGAGAGAGAGAGAGAGAGAGAGAGAGAGAGCTTTTATCTTTTTGTAATGAAAAGTCATAATTTCTATTTGCTCGGTATATTTTTTTTAAATATTTATGTATACAATTGCAATAAAAGCTTGCTGAGATTTTGTGCACAGATAGAGGTGACCGCTGCATGCGGAAATAACGTTTCCCATTATTTTTCCCACGTAATGTATTGTTTCAGTACTACTGTATTTGTAACAGAAGGAAAAACAAGGGAAATGTGCAATGGCAAACCTTACTTTTTGTTTACAGATTAACAAGGAAAGAAAACAGAATTTTATTTTACTGGGAAATCATGGAACACCAGTTGTCTTAATTTTTTTTCATGAATTTATTATATAACTTGGGCTAACACGTCCAAAAAAAATGGATTGACAGAACATAAGCCAGATTATTTACCTGTTTGTTTTTCTATTCACTTATTTCTTTATTCATATATTTATATGCTTACATTTATTCCTTGTTCAAAACGAACTTCCTTCCTGCTGTTATAACGTAATACGATTTAGTCCGCAACGCCCACCTTTTAAACCGGTTTTGTCTCTTCTCCCCCTTGAGATAAAATGATATTATTATCTCTCTCTCTCTCTCTCTCTCCTCTCTCTCTCTCTCTCTCTCTCTCTCTAGATAAAAAGATATTATTCTCTCTCTCTCTCTCTCGCTCTCTCTCTCTCTCTCTCTCTCTCTCTCTCATGTTTCACCTTTTTTTTTATTCCTTCCGGGTTTTTTTTGCTAATATCCCCTCTTGCCCCTTGTTCGTGCCCGCCCTCTTAACCTACTCACCAGGTGACCGATGTCTCTTTAGGGGGATTCGCGAAGGTGGGCATGGCCTCTGGGAAAGGGAAAAATAGGGAGAGGTAAGGGAACCTCAGAACGTTGTACAGCTGTCAACCCAACAGCTGCTAACGCTGTTGCTGCTGTTGCTGTAAGTACAAGGGTTTGTTGTAGCCGCCAGGAATCTCTCTCTCTCTCTCTCTCTCTTTTGTCCTTTATTAACGACAGTAAAGGCGTTTTATTTACAAAGCAGTACAGGAATTAACGACAGTACAGGCATTTTATTTACAACACAGCGGAGGAATGATATAAATTGAAATTTTTTATTAACATTTATTTACAAATAATGTTTTCCCGATGCCGATGACAGTGATAATTGCAAAGCAGGACTTTGAAGCGCAATCAGTCTCTCTCTCTCTCTCTCTCTCTCTCTCTCTCTTGCTTCCTGGCCAGCGTAACCTGCTGGTCATAGCCTAGCAGCCGCTACCATTTTCTGACCTAAATTCAGGTGGTACGATCGAATGTCAAAGTTTTTCCTCTTCTTCCCGTGATTAGCTAATAATTTTATTTAGTTTGTCAATTTATTAGAATTAAGAATTTTATTATATTTTCTTTTCTTTTATATTTTATATTCTGCGACATTTTTCTATTTTACAAAAGACAGTATTTTCTCCATCACAAGAAATTTAAACTTTGAGTTTCATATTGTATGTTGTCATTTTCATTTCCTGAATAGTTTTATTTGCTTTAACGTCATCAAAGAGAAACGTTAAAGATTTCACGTCGTCCTTTTCATTTCACGAATAATCATTATTTGCTGCCTCGTTAAAGAATAAAACGTTGGATTTCATACTGTCCTTGTCAGTTAAAACTCTTTCCAAAATAACAGGACTCGTAAAAGACGCACTTTTATCTCATAAACGCAAATACTGTGATGGTTTGTTTCGTACCAGGTAGGTTTTATTCAGAATTATTATTCTCTGACTTTTGACCTTTTCCGCCTGCTCAATTACGTTGTGTTTAGTTGGAAATTGTTTGCGAATAATTTCTGCTTTGGATTTCTTGATCGTATATTTCTGTCCGCCTCGACGATATTTTTCATTCTTATTCTTTGTCTTTTATTCATTAACAGCAATCAACTTTCTCGCTCACTCATTTTCTTTTATATAAGCATCCAAGCTCACTTAGACTTACACACACACATATTCATATACACATGTATATACATATAGTATATAATAAACATAGTATCCTTTGACTGAATGCTAATTAAAAGATCTTAAACTCAAGCACTCAGACCACCAACCCGAACGCAATCAAACTCACACACACACGCACACACACACACACGCACGCGTGTTAGTGTATGCGTGTGTGAGTGTGTGTATGTCGGTGTGTGCTTTTAATTGAGTTTGGGTGGGTGGGTGGTGTGCCATAGGCAATGAATGCATGAATTTACGATCTTTAACTAGCATTCAGTCAAAGGATACAACTTAATAAAGCTGACTTTGTAAATTGATATCACAGTGGTTCAAGTTGAATGCTCTTTTAGTTTTCTAGCATTTATTACTAATACGTTTCTCAGTCTCCTTGTTAGGCAGTTATATGGAGGGAAGAGGCGATATATGCACTGCAAAGAAACATGCTTATTCCATTGCTTTGTTCTTGTCTAAAATTTATACAGGTTTTGATTTTCCACGTAGTTCTTTGGGTACAAAGACAATTTGGAGGATGGTTGTCCTGAGGTAATAGGTAGAAAAGAGTGAGGTTATCTTTACATATTAATAAAAAAAATAAAAAAAATAAATTCATAAGTGTGAATAAATAAACAAAAATAATAAATGTGGATAAATAAAAAAAGTAAGTAAATAAAGTAAACAAAAATCCGGGTTCTCATATCCAACACAGAATTGTAGTTAAGTGTTTGATTTACGAAACCAAGCACAACCCGAAATAAGTAAAAATCCAAATCTTTTGCAATTTCCTTTATTTCAAATCAAAACTAATGGGTTTTGTGGTTCCGAGTAGTGTATTTACTTATTTTCTTGAATTTCTATCATATATCAGAAGCTCAGATTTTTTTCTTCAGTGCCATATCATCACTTCTATTTTAATTTACAAGTAGTTACTGGCATCATGGAATACTTAACTGTGAAGGGCAAATGAAGACCATCCCCAGGCCACCCCCTCTCCCCCTTCGCCTAATGAGTATAGTTTTCTTAAATAATTTTTTTTTTTCAAGTTCTTCTTTCGGTACCTGTAAGTGTTCTATATTCACTCTTATCTACCTCATTACTTTTGGTCTGAATGTCCGCTAGATCACCTTCACTATTTATACAAGGATATAATTATGTATTCACCTGTAAGTCCAGTTCCTGTTGTAAGGCCTGCGATGCTGACACTACCATTAAGAGAGAGAGAGAGAGAGAGAGAGAGAGAGAGAGAGAGAGAGAGAGAGAGAGAAGATGTGGAAGAGTTATAAACTTATGCCGAAGACGAAAATAAGGAAACAGAAAAACCAGACGTAATAGTAAGATGAAGGAGAAAATGACAATAAAATTAACAAGTTAACAACAGACAATATGAAGCGAAGCGGTAAACCTATCTCATAAACAAACGCAAGATGAAAAATAAACACTGTACAGAAAACAGGCAAGCTATAACAGAACAACAAGAATACGCCTAAAACATAGCAAAAATAAAGTGAAGAAAAAAGACTACATGGTGAATAAGTACAATAGAAACGAAAAGAGAGGTAACAAACAAATAACTACACAAACAATGGATAACCGTACAAAAAACGAGAACAATATCTCAAAAGGTTGTTCACTTCCCGAAGAGGCGCTCTCAGCTAGAGCCCTCCGGCAATTTTGATTTACGAAGGTGCAGATTCCTCCCGCCGTAGAACCATGACACTGCTGCCCTTCTACATTTCATCAAGGTCTAAAGGGTATTCTTTAGACCTTGCATTTCATGAGGTTAGTACAGGCCTGCGGGTTATTCGAATATGTTTTGTGACTCTATACTGGAAAAGTACGATGTGAGAGAGGATTTCCGCCATGTATTTTTATGCAGACTAGTATAGCGATGAAATTTAAATCTCAACATAAGTGAGATGGTTTATTATATAAAAATCAAAAGGTTACGCACTGTTTAAGCTTACTTAAAGCAGCCCAGATCCTAGTAATTTATGTAAACTTTTACACCGACCAAAAGAAAAGTACGAACACCTACAGCTTCCTCTGCACTTATATACAAAATGGAGCAAACGGAATTACATCATGCCTGGAACAACATCTTGCATTTCAATACTTGCATGAATCACTGTGAATGACAGCGTTCCATAAGATCTTGCAACACCATAGGATCGCATCCCAGGCGACACTCGGTGCCCCACCCCTCTGTGCCATGTAGCCTCAAATGAACGAAGTTAAGAAATACCAGAAAACCACGTCCTTTGAGATATCTAAACTAAATTGCAATCAACAATTCAACATGTAAACGCTATACTTTGCATCGTCCCCGCAGGATGTTTAAGCTATTGACTTTTTTTTTTACTTATTAGCTGCGTTGCTGTACTCAAACAGCGGACCATTTAGATTACGCAAAGAAACTCGTAATATTTTTAAGCTCGGAAAACTTTAAATGCCTAAATTCACATTCTAGAGCAACGTTTTTGCCGTGGAGGCAAAATGGTAGACCGAGAGAAGGACACTCTCTAAAGATAATGAGACAGGCAAGAGCACAGTTCAAACTTGTCTGAGGCACTGTCGATTGAATGAAAAGCAAGTACAGGGCAGATGCCATCTCTAGAATTTGAGAATCTGGCGATTACCCTACACTTTGGAATACAATCTATTCCTCAAATTCGAAGACCAAGAAACCTATATAAAAAGAAGTAGAAGCGGTCGGAGATACAGCTTTCATGTTATGCCACGCTGTACTTTGCGTTTTGCTTGCTGAATTCGCTTAACACCGTTCATCAAAAACAAGTTAAACTATACAGATGACCTCGGCAACAATCGTCCGACTGCAATCACTACAATTACATCAAAGATCTTTGCGTTTGTTCTTGTAGCGAGGATTTTCTCCTTTCTACGCACATCAGACAACCAATTTAAATTTAAAGCTCACCATTCAACTGATACTTGCACATTCATCTAGACACAATTGCTGAACTATTACCTATGATCAGTCTTCATTATGTTTTCTTGTTTTGCTGTTGCAAGAAAAATATTTGATAGAAAAATATTAGAAGTAACACACACCTTTACTTAAATTCAACCGGAACATTAAACTGCTGGTTTTTTTTAAATGGCAATCCTACGTCAAAAGGAATAACGTATGTCATACAACTTCTGCCCTACTAAGGTGGCAGTCTTTCACCATATCTATTGATAGGTATACAGATGTCCTCAACATTAAACTGAACTCACTCTCAGTCGGATGCGCTATGCAAGTGATTATAAAAAATAACTTTTTTATTCTGGTGACACTGTTCTAATCTCTCCATCAGTGCAAGGTTTCGTGCCGTATGTCTGCTTATGACTTTGGTGTAATTTAAGATACAAAAACCAAGATCCAGTGTAAGTCGCTACTCCCTAGATCGCTTAAACACAATGGAAAGCCACAAATGTTCCTCAAGAATCATATTCTGAAATTCGCACATGAATTCTCGAATCTGGGGTACAGTATTATCATATGTACGACATAAAAGACAGAACAGAGGCCATGTATATTGTGTGCGACTGGCAGCATGAATGCAATGATATTTGCCTTCTGTCACTGGAAAACGTAATTGCTGCTCTTTCACTCCCAGTGTCATAGCGTCTGTGGTTGCTACCCTCGAGGGAAGTATTACCAGAGACTCAATACAACGTATGACTGTCACTCAAGATGACATTCTGAGGCGCCTTGGCAGCACATTTCGCTATCATTTTGCCGCGAAGATAGAAACCACCAAGATAATCTGAAAATCATTGTTAAGCGAACCATTTCCTTGCTGATCAACAGAATAAGAAACAGTACCAAGACGATCTCATCTATTCATTTTGAACAGTGAAGTAGGAAGTCTAAACTGCGAGAAAAATTTTATAATGAGGCTTCTGCATCAATGTTTCGAATTATTTTTCATTCTGCGAATGACCCTCGTTGCTTTGTGCCTTCATGATTTATTTATTTTTTCTAAAATTTAATTGTTATCTGTAATATTTTGAGAAAGAAAATTATATTTATGTCTTCTAATCTTGTTACGGCCATTGTCTATGATTGGCGGCTGTTAACGTACGTCCTGTTGGGTATTTTCCTGCTAACGTTTTCGATGTCACTTGATCATGTTACTCTTTTGGGGTCTCATCTTTTAGTGCCGCCTACCAGTATTACTCTAGTTAACGTAATTCTTATAATTATCATCCTTCACCATCTCTTACTTTGGATTCTATTTAAAGTTATCTAACCCCATTAACGTTATTATCAATATAATTACTATCATCATCATTATGATTGTCTGCAGGTAACAGTTCACTATTCATTCATATGATTAAATGTATTGGTTTGTACTGTCGCTAATCTACCTTCATACTGAATTCGTATATAGTATGAAGCTGAGAAAAATCTTTCTTTTTATTACTATTATTATTAATCACTAGCAGTTTAAATGTAATTATTCACTCTTAATTCTTATTTACACTTAATTTGTATTTCTGTTGAACTGTGTCTGCCTTGTGGATCTGTAATATTTTGTGAATATTACAGTTAAAATACGTTATTCTTATTATTATCACAGTGTCAATTATAAATAATTAGAAAAGTAACAAGCATGATTTATGAATAACAATTAAAGCAACGGAACGTACCCAGCTATTTTTTGGGCATGTTTTGCGGAAAAGTCTACATCACAGGCATCCACACAGAGTATGTGTTGCGTTTCCGGCCGCCGTTTCTAAACATTCAAATGTTGCAAATTCCCTGTTTCGAATGACAATTTGTTTTTGAGGTAGAAAAAGAAAGCGTAGAGACAAAGGCAGCGATGTTGCCAAAGTCTTTATTTCAAACAACTGCTTTCTTTTTCTTTGCCGCTACACAGAATTCCGCTGTTTTTGCTATACAGCGTGCGATGTATTCTTAAATGTGCATTTACTGACCCGTTATTATGTGCACACATGTTAGCTGCATGTATATGATATCTGTAGTGTTCTCTAGATTTGTTAGAAAAATTTTGCTTGAAAATGTCGAAATATATCAGTAAATTCGATATGCTCTTAAAATTAGAAACAAACATACAAAACTTTATGCAGAAATTTATATGCTTACACTGAAGAGAACTTTTAGAATATATATCTGAAAAGGATATAAGCAACCGTAATACATGATAATGAACGACAATAAAAAAAAAAAGACTTAGATCTATGAATGAAAGGAAATATGTAAGAAGCCAGAAGTAGAGTTGACAAAAGGAAATAAAATAATCTAGTAAAAAATCAGTTTAGTGGTCCTTAGGTGTTTTGTCTCTCTCACTTTCTGGTTTTCATCCGTTGCTTTCTTTTTTACAGTATTTTTTCTGCTCTTGTAGATTTCTTTGTCCCTATTTTTGCTATTCATTTTCCTTCAACTCACGTCATGGACACGTACGGGACGGCATAAATTCATTTCATGACAATCAGAGTTTTTTCAAAGTCCAGATTTTTTGCCAGATATTTTTTCGTTGTTGGCATACAACCGCACAAAACTTGCAAAATTGGTGCGATGGCAATACAATTCATTTATAAAAAGCGTTTATCCTTTATAGCTTTATGAAGATGTCATGCCACCAATATAATGTATATATATACAATTATTTCTGTTCTGTCTGTCCCCTTTATCCAGGTATTATTGTGCTGTCTGTCCCTTTTATCAAGGTATTACTGCGGTCACCATAATAATACCCGAATAGGGACAATTACCACGGTAATACCTGGATAAAACGGCAGCCAGAAGACAGTACAGTAATAGCTGGCTAAAAGGGACAATCACCACAATAATACCTGGATAAAGGGGACAGCCAACACAGTAATACCTGGATAAAAGGACAGTCACCACAGTAATACCTAGATATAAGGGACAGACAGCTAAGTAGTGCCTGGTTAAAGGTGTCAGACAGTACAGTAATACCTGAATAAAAGGGGCAGGGAACACAGTAACGCTTAGATAAAAGGGACAGTAACTACCGTAATATCTGGATAATATGGACAGTCACCACAGTAATACCTGGATAAAAGGGACAGCCAGAAGGCAATACAGTAATAACTGGATAAAAGGGACAGTGATCACAGTAAGGCCTAGATAAAAGGGACAGTCACCACAGTAATACTTGGATAAAAGGGACAGACAGTATAGTAATACCTGGTTAAAGGGAACAAAAAACTTATTAGTAAATGTATAAAAGGGACAGTCACCATAGTAATATCTAGATAAAAGGGATAGCTGCCATAGTAATACCTGGATAAAAGATAAAGACCAAAGAGTAATAATTGAATAAAAAGGACAATCACCACAGTAATACCTGTCATTGGAACCTCAATGCAAACTACTCCCTTTTTCCCATGTCCCTCTCCTCCCCCTCCCCTATTCCCTCTCATTGATAGCCTTTGTACTGGCTTTTACTTGTTCCTTATCCCATGAGAGGGTATGAAGTACATACTATAATATGGCACTGTGCCAAATGTCACACTCATTACAATAAGCCTATTGGTTTTAGGGGCTATACTATTCAAAACTGGCTATACCTTTGGTGGCATTTTCAGAAAGGTTAACCGACCTATATGACCAGAATCTCTGGCTAATGGCACAGGCATAACATAAAACAAATGAAGGTGCCTAATTAAAGCATAAAATGAGAGGAAAGGGGAAAGCCATAAAAGGTGAAGAGATAGAAGAGTACAAGTAGAATCAGGAACCTGGCATCCTCTTCTTGATAGAAAGGGGGACAGAATTCTCCTTAAGAGTCTGGCACTGTGCCAGAGGAACTAGTGGGGAGAGAGACTATCGACTCTCTTAGTCTTCTTGGAGCCTCGACCTTTTCTGAGGTCAGTTTGATGACACCATAGGGGGACTTGGGGGACCCAAAGTCCAAGTGCAAGCTGCTCCGATTGCTGCAACAACAGGAACAGTGGGATTCTTCCCCAGTCCTAACATCATTGGTCTCAGTTCCTTGAGTTCTTCAGCCATGCTTGATTCAGTGTAGTCCTTACTCAGGGACTGGTCAACTGAGGACAGGGAGGAAGAGGTTATTGTTGGCATTGTTAACTCAGAAGTAGGGGTGAGCAACTCAGGCATGGGTCGTGAGGCCACACCTTTAGGTGAGCTTCTGCTGTGGTCTTGAGGATCCAGGGGCAGTTCCTACTGGAATTAGTTTGCCCTTTCTCACCAGCACTGGTAGAGCTGCCAAACTGGGAGGTGATAGGAGACTTGGACTGGATCTCAAGGAAGGAGACTCGAGTCTTGCCCTAGCACTGGTACTGATGCAGATGCAGGCACAGGGAGAGGAGCTGAAATCGGCACAACGTGGGTGCAGCATGGTACTGCCCAGGGCCTTGAAGTGGCAATGACAGTGATTTAGAGGTAGGTCTATGAGGACCAACCGTGGGAGCTTGTTGAAGCCATTGAAGGGCTTGGGCCCTTGGATTGTCTAAATGTAGAGGGGGACTTTAAAGTCTTCGTCCAGGAGGACGTCATAACCTCCAGGAATATGGGTTGCTACCGCCAGTGTACATATTTTTGATCGGCGAGGTCTTGTGACCATTAACCGAATGGTAGGAGAATCATTCTGATGTGGTGTAGGATCTCAGTCATGACAAGCTGGTGCCAATCAACCCTAGCTCCATAAGGAATTCTATCTTCCCCTACTATAGATATTTGTGAGCCAGTGATCAAGTGCTTTGACCTGGTGAGCAAGATAGCCACATCGGTGAGGCGCCACAGATATGATTCTTCTTGATAACCTGTCTTTCCATTTACTGTGTTGCCTCTATAATAGAAAATAAACTTAAAAACACAAGAAACCACATGGATTATGAACACCTGGATGGGTTGGCAGGCAGAGAAAGGTTAAGGTCACGAAGGCGGGGCTATACAGGAGAAGGAGGGTAATATCAAGAATAAGGACTTTAATCCTCTCCCCCACACAGATATATAAATACAGCTGGACTACGTGTCCGGTCATTCCACAGATACTTGACAATAAGGACTGTAGTCCAGGAAAGCTTGTAACTTTTTTAGAATAAATATCTCCGCTTGATACCTTCCAGTTGAAATAAAGTCCTGTTAGTAATTGTATTTATGCACTGAACAATTGTGTAAGTGATAAAGTTAATATATATATATATATATATATATATATATATATATATATATATTATATATAAAAAGAAATGCGTTAATGAATTACCAGTTAAGGCATGCCATCTTCCGTCCCGTAGCCAGCCTTCACACGACTGAATCCTACGTTACAATGCAGAATGATAATGCCTTGCCCCGAGTTTCGGGATGGTACTTGCCGTCCATACGGTTTGGAATCAACATCTCGAGCCTATCTTGTGACAGGGTCAGTAATGAAACTAACTGCAAACAATAGCAACTGTGATACAGATTATTAAATAGTGGTAAACCGACTGATACTGATATATATAAAGATAATAAAATAATAATAAATATTCTACATATTTTTGGAGCGTGGGAATCTATATAAAAACTGTCTGTTAATCAGGGTCAGTCATCCGCGTTTTGAAAAGTTATATTTACCTGATCTCCACCACCCCCTTTTCGCACTAGCAAAAATAGAATAGAAAAAACTAAAACGAGTGAAAACTTATCCTTTTAGAGACGTCTTTTAACAGTCGCTTTGAGTAGCCTCAAAATCTTTTTGATCAACTGTATGCAGGCGATTCAGAATTATTTCCTATTTTTTTTCAAAATTGCATTTTCTCTGTGCCATGATTAAAAATAACGAAGAAAAAATGTTCAATACAGATAAGCGACACAAAAATCAAATCTTTTAGTTTGGGACTTTGAATTGACCGATCTTTCATTGTACAGATTTGTTCCATTTTTGCTTTTTGTTGGTGCATTTGTCTGAGCCAGACATACGCTATGATTTTTTTTTCTTTTTTGGAACATCGATTTTTCTTTCATATAGCGATAGAAGCAGCTTCCGCAGAATTTATTGGAGGTTGTACGTCCGTGCACAATTGGCTCTACGGGGAACGGACGGAATTTGTTTATGCTGTCACGTGCGTAGGGGAATTTGTGTCCACGAACAGGCGCGGTCAGTCTTTCTCCCTAAAACCCACCGTTACCAACCACGTAAAATGTAATACTCTACCTACGATTTTATTATTTCGGTTTTGCGAGTGTGTAATGAAACAAAACAAGAGAGATAAAGGGGAGAAACAATATGGGTTATCGCGGATATACTGGTTCATGGCAAAATAGTAAAAACGTGTTGGATTCTTTGTTGAATTTGGCTTGGTATTTTATTCGGAAGCCACTACTATTTTGAAGGCTTTGTTGTCAAATGAAAAGGTTATGAACGAAATGCAGGAAAATTGGGTATTGCATAGAACAGAATATTAATCTATATGTCTGGTAGCTTTACAATAATACATATATAAACAAAACGAGCACTACTGCACAAACTGATGTGTGGTATATTAGATATATATATTAATATATTATATATATTATATTATAATATATAGATATATACATATATATATATATATATATATATATATATCTATATATATATATATATATATATGTGTGTGTGTGTGTGTGTGTTAATATCTACGTATATTTATTTTGTTCATTTATGCGCTCCATCATGACCGTCTTATTTTTTTTATCATTTTGATGATGCATTCACGAAATCGAGGTTTTCGATATCTTTTGAATCTATTATAGGAAAAATAAATGTGAGAGCAACTCTACAATAAACTTTCATAAGAAATAGGATAATGTTACAATATGTGCCTTATATCATTAATGATTATTCAGATAATGATGGCAATACAATGGACGACTGTCTACCATAAGAACAACTCTGTTGTTTGCAGTGGCGAAACTGATAATTTTCGCAGACAAGATTAACTAAGTTCGTCGACAAAAATCAGTTTACCACACTCACTCTCAGGGAAAATGTTCTGTTAATACAGATTACTGATCTGTTTGTTTGAAATAACTGAATCTGCCTCCTCAAGTAACAGAAAAAATGTAAATAAAGTAATGAAAAGAATACTCACCCTCCTTTGTCATAGGTGGCCTTCGACAGCCGCCATGGATAAACCAAACCATCTAAATCTTTTGGTCACTTCACACAGGCGAAGCAGAGATGCCTTCCAGTTATTTGAAAGGGAGTTTTCTGTACGTTACGTTGACCTGAAATGAAACAATGAAAGAACAAAAAATAGTGAATTTTAACACTTTAGACGAGTCTTGTTTTGGATGTTCCTTCACTTTTACTAACAGCTTTACTATTTATTTATTCATCTACTTATTATTATTTTCTTTTTGCCAAAGTGTGACCTATCGCTATTATGTTATTTTTACCGATTATTCTTTTATTATATATATATATATATATATATAGATATATATATATATATATATATATATATATATATACATATTAATCTATATATGATAGAGAGAGAGAGAGAGAGAGAGAGAGAGAAGAGCGAGAGAAGAGAGAGATACACGAGAGATTTTACACAGCTTCTGTGGAATTTACAGGAACTGTACGTCCGTTGTACTACTGGCTTTTCATGTTGGATGAACGGAATTTGTTCATGCTGCCACGCGCAGAAGGGAATTGTACGTAGGAAACAGATGCTCTCTCTCTCTCTCTCTCTCTCTCTCTCTCTCTCTCTCTCTCTCTCTGAAATCTATCAGTCTGTCCCTACCTCAGGCTTGATTATTTCGATTTGCGAATATACAGTGAAAGAAAAGTTGCACAAGTTACTGCAAATTAACAGGCTCATTGTATAAAAGTTAAAACGCTTTGGTTTTCCCATTGTACTTTACTGAGTATTTTGTTTGAAGCCATTTGTTTTGCAATCTTTATTATACGTTAACTGGATAATGAAAATAAATATATACACAAAATTTATATATATATATATATATATTATATATATGTGTGTGTGTGTGTGTGTGTGTGTGTGTGTGTGTGTGTGTGTGCGCGCGTTTGTATGAATGTGCGTGCTTGCGCGTGCGTCCGCGCGTTCACTTCTGCAAACAAACAAGTGCATGTATATGATCTTTGATTTTTCTGCCTGCTGTCTTTCCTAAGAACCTATCAATCATTCATAAAGGAGGACCTACTTCATTTCTCCTTGAATATACAAAGAAACTTGAAAACAAACTGATGAAGGGGGAAAAAAGACTAAAAACAAAATGAAAAAAGAAAAGGATATCGAAAACCTAAGGTTGGAAAGACTGCTCCGTGACGTCTTCGGGAAAAGTTTAGTCAATGGAGTATTGGAGTTCAGGAAAGAAAACAGGGAGTTCTGCTTCCGGCAGGGAAGTACTTTCTCTGAATCTCTGTTGGCGGGCAAGGTAAAGAAAGGGATTGCGGCTTATTTTTGTTTCACGGTTCTCTCTCTCTCTCTCTCTCTCTCTCTCTCCTCTCTCTCTCTCTCTCAAATTTTTTTAAGAGAGGCGTATGCCAGCATAAGTACAGATAAGTATCGTGAATTATTGCTTTGCCTTCTTCATTGCTGTTAGGACCAAATTTTCTTTTATTCTCTATTTTTCTTTCTTACTGTGTTATGTCTCTAGATTATATAAATAACTGAATAGTTGAAAGCTATCATTCATTAGGTCAATGTTCCTGTAGACTGGGCGATGAAATGCAACTTAAATAGTTTGGTAAAGAAATTCGATATGAACTGAAAAAAGTTACTTAAAAATAATCATCAAAGGAGTATCAAAACTCTGAGCAAATATGAGCTATCAAACCTGAGCACTAAAAATTGCAATGTTCGTAAAGAAATAACACTTCGAAGTTGTGCAAAAAGGATGTCAAAATTGCGAAAACTCAGTAGCAAAATTCCCGCAGAAATATCTGGTACGCTTAGAGCAGTGTGAAGTGGGAGTTTTTAAATAATTAAACGACGAAGTTATAATACCTGTGAGATGAAACTGACGAAGCTATGAAAAGAATGGTTAATTAAAACTCTGCTAAGGGCTGGTGCGAGCGCCAAGCATGTTTGTTGTAAATGATAAAAACTGTCTTCGAAGTTTGTGTTTGAAAAACTGATAGCTAACAGCCAGTCAATTTTAAATAGTGTGTTAAATTTACCTCGGATGAACTATATATACCTGCCAGATACTTTACACGGAGTTTAACGAAGATTCCTGGAACGGATAATATTACTGATAATAAATAGTACTGGTAAACAAAATATTAATTATTATATAACTCCTACCTGTATATCAAGCATGAAACTGAGATGATCCGTATAATTTCACTAAACGGTTATGGTATTCAGCGGTTTCGTTTTGGAAAATATGAAAGTCATGCCGTGACTTTCATATTTTCAATATGGTATCGAATTGGGAAGCATTGTTCAAATTAACGAATCTTAGATGGGAGATGTGTTCCCAGTAGAAAATGTCATGTCAAAATCTTAGCACAGAATCCTGCACATTTTCCTAATTGAAACTTTGTACTATTCCAGTTGGAGTAATGTAGCCCCTACTGTTCAAATGATGTATGTATGTATGTATGTATATATGTATGCTTAAACATTTATGAGACATCAATTTTTCAAAATTGTTGTGATACTCTGTAATGTGGTCTCATAACCCTGCGAGAGAGAATCTCAAATTCATACTATCCAAATTCAACTTCAAACATCACATTAATCAATACAGAGAGAGAGAGAGAGAGAGAGAGAGAGAGAGAGAGAGAGAGAGAGAGAGAGAGAGAAAGTATGAAACGGTTTTGAATATAGTTGATAAAATGCTATTTTCGCATCCAAATGAGTAATTTTTCCTGTTGAAAATATGCGAATTATTCAGATGAAGGGATAAAGGTGGAATTAAGCACCACAATTATACGATTAAACGCGATGCACACTGACGTTCAGACTAAGTTCATTAAAAATGGGTGTTCTATTCACTCTTAAGATTTCAATAGACAACGTTGATTCCTTAAATCTTTGATTAGTCAGTTTCAAAGGCTAAAGTTGAATTTATAACTCCAGTTATTATGTGTTCGCACATACTGTTGCCTTATCCTGCAAATGAATAAGTAAAAATTGCAAGTATATATGTTTACTCAAGCAGATGATAGTATTATTCTCTTACATCTTTCCTAATCATAGGAGGGTTGACTTTTCGGCTTTCGAATTTATCGTCCTAAAACTATAGCTTTTTACGTAATGACTTACCTAATGTCTTAGGCCCATGCCTTAGAAAGTTTATGTAGCATAACAACTTAAAATAATCGAAACAAGCAGACACTAAAAACCTCTCTCTCTCTCTCTCTCTCTCTCTCTCTCTCTCTATCTCTCTCTCTCTCTCTCTCTCTCTCTCTCTCTCTCTCTCTCTTTCGTTACTGGAAGATATTTGCTGTCCCTGTAGTGTGGCAACTTGTCGCACTTGTTGACAATCACTTGAGGCGTTGATCATGAGCCAATAAGAGCCACTCCGCGACACGGTTCATCTTAAAGGTTTTCTTGTCACTTTCGGATAAGGAATATGGGTTATTGTTATTATTATTATTATATTATTATTATTGATGTTGCGGTTGCTCTCTGTTATCTTAATTACCGTGACTGAAAAAATTCCTGTTATCAGTAATACTGAGGTTATTGTTTTGCTATATGACGAGAATGACCAAGATAAACTGAAAAATAATCATTAATTATAAGCATTTTCATTTGCTATATGGCGAGAATGACCAAGATAAACTGAAAAATATAATCAATTATAAGCATTTTCATAATTATCACCTTAACTATTAATCTTTATTATATATTAATAATAATAATAATAATAATATAATATATAATATAATAATAATAATAATAATAATAATAATAATAATAATATTATTATTATTTATTATTATATTGAAATAGGTTCATGTTGCTTACTTATCAATAAATACAATCGTTACACAATACAAAATAATTTTCTCATTTGTGCAACCCTCTCTCTCTCTCTCTCTGTCTCTCTCGTCTCTCTCTCTCTCCTCTCTCTCTCCTCTCTCTTCTCTTTTTTTTTTTTTTTTTACTGGAGTCGCCAGCAAATAATGATTCGCAAAATTGCTGAGTAACTTATCACTGCTAAGGATCCTTTCATAATCTGACGTTTCGACAAGCTGTTCCTCCCTTGTTATTTTATCATAAGAAATGGATAATAAAAAATATATTCCTGCATTATCATTTTCAGGGAATAATATAATATAATATAATATAATTTACCTTCTTTTGTTCCCTCTCCCTTCTTTATTTTCAGAAGCGTTCTCTTAACCTCAGTTATCTAAATTACTCTCTTAAAGCATAGAAAAAATCAAATTATACTATTCCATCTATGCAAGAATAGTTTCGGGCTTATTGTCAAAATATTATACAAATTCTTCTATTGGCAAAATTTGTCGTAAAGGTGAAATTGAGATATTGGTATTGCCTTAATTTTTCTGGTTCTTATAATGACTGTTTTTCCCCATTCTGCTCAAACATACAATCTATATATCGTATACTTGTCTTTCGCTTGTTTGTTCCAATTTATTCATGTCATGCTACATATTTATGTGTTTTCCGAATTAGCAAATACATAAAAAATGGCCTTTATTCGATTAGGATTATCACATTGAAGTGGTGGGAATTGTCCTGTCTTAAATTAAAGCGAAATCTTTATTTAATTTACACTAGGTTGTGTTACTCATTCTTAAATCATGATTCACTAATATTTTCACACAACAAGGTCGATAGTTTTTGTTGTTTTCCCTTTCTAACAGTGAAAGCTATTAAAATGTCAGTTATGTCTAATGAAGCACCTATTGCTTGCTCGGGAATTAAGCCTACAAAATACTTTGTTGTTGTTGTTCTTGTTGGCGGGTAGGAATGATCTATGGAAGAGCCTAATAAGGTCTGAAAAAGTTGTTTCACCTTTAGTTAAAGATACAGGAATCTTAGGGTAGGATATCTATGATTTATTTAAGTGAAAATGTAAAAAATATATAATGTGCATGTTAAACTGTATCGAAAAATTATTTCTAATAAAACAAATTGTTTATTTCAATTTTCCTTGGTGAAACAAGGCTCTATTTGACTATAGATTTTAGCATGTTTTAATGTAATTTAGCATGTTTTAATTTACATTAAATGTTAGGAAAATGTTTACAACTTATGCGTGATGGGAAAATCTTGCACAAGTCCTGAGTAAGCTGGAAGTCAGATCACGCCTTGTTTTTCTGTAATGTCGTGAGATTTATCAGCTATACATTGCAATGTCTACCTTCCAAGTAAATGAGGTTACAAACTCATTATCATCCTGAAGGCGCCAAAATCTGGTTGGTGGTTGTTTTAAACGGCCTTATACCAAAACGGACACAGCCACACAGATTTCAACAGCCCTAAGAAAGAGGGTGAGAGGTCTAATGTGGACCTCATGACTGAGAATCTACACAGACCTCAACATCTTCCCTGTGGTTTCCATCTCCGAATATCTCTTTCATCTCTGCGTATCTCTCTCATCTCCTTGTCGCCAACTCATTCATTTCCTTTCGCAACTCTTCCCTGGTCTTCTCCCCTTCCCTCTCCCTTCCTCCTTCGACCCAGAACATCCACCCTCCCTTGTATCATCCCCCCCTTCTTGTTTCTCACTCATGTGGTAAGATGCTCATCTTCCCTAGTCCTCCCACTATCTTCCCCCTTCTTGTTATGACACTTCTGCCCCACCAGTTGACAAACGTGTGTGTGTGTGTGAGCGTGTGTGTAGGGGGCGGGTCGTCACGGCCCCTGGGGAGACCGGCCGCCCCTCGTTCCCTACTCCCCCGGTGGGCCAATCTATAGGGGAGGGACCCGAGATACCACCCTCTAAAGGGACAAACCATCAAGGCGAGGAGTGAGAGGGGGAGGGGGATGTCTGTCCCTTCCAACGTTTGTCCAAACAAATGGCCACTGAACCCCTATCGATCGGCTACTGACAACTTGACTCGCGTGATTGTTTTCGAATATTTTTATATTCTCTCTCTCTCTCTCTCTCTCTCTCTCTCTCTACTAGTTTATATATTAACTTATAATATTCTTTAAAGTAATAAACAGTCTCTATAAATCTAAATGACTTGTTATTCCTGTTATCAGGATGGCTGAAGAAAAACAATTAACGTTTAATCGAAAGAAATGTATATAGTTTATATATCTCTTATACACATACACGCTCGCGCGCGCGCACACACACACACACACACACACACACACACATATATATATATATATATATATATATATATATATATATATATATATATATAAAATATGCCAGTTCCCCTTCAGTAGGGAGTGAGGTTACGTTCCCATTTTCCCATTTAAACATAACTTTCTTGAACGCTTGCCACAGCTAACATAGCATATTGTTATTTTTGCAGTTTATGTCTGTCCAAATGTCAACTTTGTTTATAAGTATCTATTCACCCGTGGAAAATTATCGAAATGAATAGTTTCCAGAAAATAATTACGTCTAAAGCCAATTCAAGAAACGCTTCCTATAATTATGCGAAACACTGCGAAATTGCAAGCAACCGACTAATTTCCCATTCAACATTTGTTTAATGTAATATTGTTTCATTATCCCTTCACTTTACTGAACATTTCATGCAAATTCTATTAATTTTAATTTCTCTATTTTTTTACAAAATTTGCATTGTCTGAAATTTCAAAGCGTTCTTATTCTTTTGAATTTCCATGAATTTCCTCATTTTATTAGTTTTCTTTTGTAATACAATTCAATATACGCTTTAGCATGGTTTCTTTGGTGAACAAAGAATATTTGTTCTACTCATCCTATAAGATGGCCATTCCCTACATATATAGTCCTTAAACATTCGGGTACTGACCATTTTACAGGAATAACGAATGTACTTTTTAAAATAGTTCATTAGTAATTTATATTCTGTCCTCAGCCCTTATATAAATATGAAAGGTATCGTTACTAGAAAATAAATAACAACTTGTGACTAATTCATCCAAGAATTACTTCATATTCTATAAACAAAGATGAATTATCATAATTCCGAGTACACACGAATTCCTAAAACATCCTTTTTCTTCTCTTCGACAGGCGGAGTTATCGGAGTCCCTCCAGCAACTATCTGGGAGAGCCAAAGCCACCCACGCCCATATCACCAACCTCAAAACCTTTCAAGACAGAGTCAACGTAAGTATAATGCCCCTGACAGGTTTTGATCTTTGAGTCAACACACGCGGCACGGGAGTTTCCCCCTTAACTGTCATCATTAAAGAAGGACGTTGTTGGTTGCTTCTCAGCAATTTAAGTACTCCCGGTACGTCTTGGGTTCGACAATGAGCAATTGTTTATGGATTTACGCATCCCTTGCTCGGTGGTAATTCACATAACGGAGTTAATGTGAAGGGGAACGTGGCTGATGGGGAATCATAATTCAGGTCACATTATTACATTTGATGATGGTATATAACTGGGATTACTTCGATGTCCCTGTGGGCAAGGTTTGGGCCGCTTTACATTTGGCTTAGGGGATGAACAGTCTCTAGGGACTCGAGGTTCGTATGGTACGGTAATATTCAGGCATTAGTCTTTCACAGTAATATTTCCCTTCTGTAGCAACATAGTCAGCCTTATTTTACTACATGCCTAATTCGTTACCTTTATTTTATACAATGCAGTCACACCACAAAGGAAAAAAAATGCTTCCATCAAAATATCCCTCAAGTTGTATAGTCATCACTTATAAGGAACAGATTCCTCATAAAATGTGAAATTACTATTCCGTCACATGACAAACAGGATTCTTCATAATTTTCAAAATACTGAAATAATGTAACGGGACAAACTGCTACATGTGTCTTTAAAAGCTCTCCTAGAACCCCAGAAGATCAAATAGCCAACTTTCAATAAATAGAAACAATGGAACGATGGAGTTTTTTTAATTCAGCTCCTTTAACGTTGATTAGAAAGTCTGAATCAATTGCCAATTCTGAAAATATTTCAATAATCTTATTTGTCAGTATTCTTTTCAATATAACTTTTTTTATAGCCAGATTTAATGTACCTCAGAGAACATTAGCTCCCACAAGGGCTTGTAATATTCAGTTTAGAGTTAATTTTTATCAATTTTCTTGAAATTTTCTGCCAAAACTTTTCAATAAAGTAAATATAAATCTGTATATAAATAGATCACACGTTTCTTATGTGATCTCTTTGACAACCAAAGTAGTTAACAATACGAGATGAAATAGCCACAAAACCTTCAGTCTTTTGTATTTCTTAACAAGTCGGATTTGCTATTCGCTGAAAACCTTGAAATCCAAAAGAAAATGGAAGACAAATTCTTCATCGATAGTGGAATTTGAGCCCTTGCTAGTAGAAGACTCAGATTAATAACTAGATCTTCTCTTCATCAAGGTTTTATATTATCTTTCTCTCACTATCCCAACTCAGTACGTAAAATTTTTTTTTGCCTAAAACTGACGGTGAATATCTGCACCCGTTACCGTTGAAACCAATAACGTTTTTTGCAAAAACCTCTGGCGCTTATCGCCCATTACACGATAAAGATATATCAACTAAACATATCTTAGTTTAACTTATGAAATCAAAATGTAAAAGATTTCACTTCATAAATAAATCAAATGAGGCTCTACTGAAGTGCCAACTGAAATATGCTGATTTTCCTTGGAAAAATCGAAAAGCCTTTCCACAGAAATCTGGTAACACTCGATCTGATTCCTGACGAATTTTTTACACATATTTCCGAATTCTCAAGAGACGTTGAAAAGACGATAGGTCATTACACGGCTCTAAAAACGTCTAGACTAATAAAAGCCTCATTTAAAAGCCGTCCAAAGAGCGAAGAAGGAAACTCCACCATTTCCTCAGTTGGAATTCAAGTGAGTGATAAGATTTTTCTAGTCGTGTCTCGAGTCTCCATGAAACTTGGAGAAGTATTTTATCTTAATTAGTGAAGAATACTACGAAAATGAGCTCTTGCATTATCATACTTTGTTTACTAGTACAAAATGCAGTGAAAATAGATTTCAGTGTTTTTACTCACACCATTTATGGAAAAAAATTGGGAAATGATTTCCATGTTTATCAGCCATGTTATTGTTTTTCATATCATAGTAATTTTTATCAATAATTAGTTTAACTTCATCACTGAAAGATACATTTTACCATGAAAGAAGCTAACAGGAAATATTTGCAATAAACTTTCAATACAGCCTTCTACCCCTCACCTCTTACAGTTTCATAATGAAAATCACATATGTAAGTGAAATCATCTCTCTCCCGATATCAGTTCTAGTGCCTTGTTTATTTTAAGTCTAGTCTTATATATATATATATATATATATATATATATATATATATCTATTATACTATATATATATATATATATATATAAATATATATATAAATATATATATATATATATATATATATATATATGCATGTATGTGTATGATATAGTATATCTATATATATATATATATATATATATATATATATATATAATATATATACTCATATTATATAATATATATGAAGAAAAAAAAGAATGCTGTTGCAAAACTTTACTCTTCCTTTTACTTTAATCTGCAGGAGAGAGAGAGAGAGAGAGAGAGAGAGAGAGAGAGAGAGAGAGAGAGAACAAATCATCTGTAAGTCTGAAAGCTGTTTGTGGCATGTCCAGTACAGTACTTGGAGAACTTCATTGTTCATCACTCTCAGTTGTGGACCGTAATTACAATGTGCCAGGAGAAGATGAAAAATATACGGTCTAATCAGTGCTTTAATCATTTTTTATATATGTATTATCTTAAGAGGTATTATTTCGTATGAAAAGGATTTTTTTCTGCATAATGAAATATTGTTTGCGTCGTATCTCATTGCATTCAGTAATTTTAGGGTATTTCTGCCTTTTTCTGAAGACCTCTGTTTCTTACATGACTGAATTTTTTTTGCACATTTGTAAGAAGAGTTCGGTTCGTTAGGTGAATGTGACTGTTGTTTGAGTTTTCACATTTGTACGACAAATTATTGTTGAAGGAACGCTACGAATTGTCGAGTCTCTCTTGCCGTCATACGTCTAAGAGGGATAATGGAGAATTAAAGTTATAAACATGAAAGTACTGTTGCTTAGATATAATGGCAACTCTCGCTTTAATGGATAGACTCACACAGTGAGCGGTGAACTTTAATGTGCATCAGAATTTTATTACTTGAAAGATAACCCTCGGTACATGCGACCATATTATGGTGTGTAAATCAATGTTGCAAGATAATAGCTTTCAAAGCTTGATAATTTCCTTGTTAACTTTTAACTTTTACAAAGTGTACTTATAACTGATGACAGTAATGGTGCATCCGAGAGTTGACAGGTACGGACGTTTACTCTCAGTATAGTTGCCATTTTAATCTGCTTGGTCATCGAATTAGATCTCTCTCTCTCTCTCTCTCTAACAAGAAGCAGGAGTCAGAAGGTAGTCGGTTTACTTTTTTCTGAATATCTGTAAGATTTTAATAACATCTCTCTCTCTCTCTCTCTCTCTCTCTCTCTCTCTCTCTCTCTCTCTCTCTCTCAAGAAACAGGAGTCAGAAGGAGTCGGTTTACTTTTTCTCAGGATATCTGTAAGATTTTAATACTTTTCAT
This sequence comes from Macrobrachium nipponense, assembly GCF_015104395.2. Lineage (NCBI taxonomy): Eukaryota > Metazoa > Arthropoda > Malacostraca > Decapoda > Palaemonidae > Macrobrachium > Macrobrachium nipponense. The sequence continues at coordinate 62,853,313 of NC_061089.1, forward strand.
CTGAAAATTTCAAAAACAAGATAAAGATATGATTAATAGTTCATGAAAATAACTGAAAGACTGCGAAATAATACTGAAAAGAAATATATTTTAGTTATCGTCTCTAAATTAAATCGTGGAGATGCATTTTGTTTTAATGACAACGTCCTGATCATCCAAAGTACAGGGTTTTAAACATTGTTCGTATTAAATAAAAGTGAAGGATTTTAATAGAGAATTACCGACTTATTCCCTATTGTATACATTACGTAACTATGCTACATTCTCTATATATACCGGAAAATGAAATGTAGGTAATTGATGTAGGTAATTCAGGCAGAAGTCTTTATTTCATCAGATTTTTAGGTCGATAGACGACACCTTGAGAATCTTTTCAACAAAAGCTTTTGCATTTGAATAGCATCAGACCTCCCCGTGAAAGACACCATCATAACTATTTTTAGGATGACAAATGTTAATATGTGTACGTATATGGAACTTTAATCATTATTTTTCTAAATAAAGTGTCATCCATTTGAAAAATAGCATACATTTATTTCTGTGAACGCCACGATGATGATAATTTTCGGGGAAATAACAATAAGCAGGTATAATTCAGGTAATTATAATTCTCAATCTGACTGACATTTACGGCGAAATCCCATTTTCATTTTCGTCTTAAAATTCCCAGTCATTCTTGGTAACAGCAAATCATCGTCTATTCAATTGTTGACTCACTATTCATCTGAAATTAATTTCTCTCATAGTATGCTCAACAACAAATGACGCCCATGAGAAGAGGTTCTTAGTTACAAAATCCTTGGAAGAATTTTAGACACCATTGGGGACAAGATTTCTAAAAGCACGAAATCATTAAAGAATGGAGATGATTGGACATTGATCTGATAGTGGCATTGTGCTTGATTTTAGGGGAAAAATTTTAAGAATTTTTCTCGCATATTTTTACGTAAGTCTGGAATTATAATGTAGCCCCATTTTGCCCCTAAAGCCCACAGTTCGAGCAAAATTAAATCCACTTCACATAAGGAATGCGTTCACGTGTTGTCTTTTCTTGATCAATAATTCTAAACATGAAGGATTTTAAAATGGCCCTTCCATTTTTTCACTGTTCTTTATTACTCCCCTTTTGCATGCGTAAGGCCAAAGTTATCTGAATAAACATAAATCCTATTTATGCAAAAATGTCTTTTGAAAAGTGGCTGATACGATCCTCTATTCCTTGAGAAAAAGACGGAAATATGAAAGGATTACGTCATACATACAGTGAATGCGCGTCAGACTAACTTCGATCAAAAGAGCTTTCCGGCTTTCAACTCAAGTGAGCTAAAACCGGACACCTGCTCTGAAGATAAGGGTAACATAAGGTTAAGAAGAAGTATATATATATATATATTATATATATTATATATATATATATATATATATATATATATATATATATATATGTATATATACTATAGTAGGATATGATATATATATATATAGCTATATATATAGATTTTATTTATATTTCTGTATGTATGTATGTATGTTTATGTATGTATGTATGATCTTATATATATATATAAATTATATACATACATATGCATATATACCGGGTGTTTCGAAATTAGAGGCCCCCCCCCCTCCACAGAACAAATGAAAAGTTATGAAGTTTTCTGCTATAGCCTATCTCCAAGTACATTACCTTAAGTTTCTATTAAGCTATTTTTCATTTTACATTTCTTGTATTTTCTGACTGAGTGACGGAGTTAGATACAGCCATGGCTAACAACTCGGAGGAAATCAGATGGGTTGACCGAATCCGGGCTATAACCTTCAGAGAGGCCAGGGAATGCTGTCACATCCTTCATTTCACGTTCCTGGATAACTAAATACATTAAAAGAGATGAATCCTTTGTTAAAAGAAGCTGGAACAAAATCCATATGACTGTCATCGTGAAAAGAGTGAATCTTTTCTAAGGCGTCAAAAGACATCATAGCTGAGGCAGTGGATAGACCAAGAAAGTCTTTATGTGAAATGGTGCTTGAACTAGAAACAAAAATGGGAAAGAAGAGAAGTTATAGTGCTGTAAATCGTGAGTTGAAAAAATCTGGTATCAAGCCATTTCATGTTATCAGCAAGCCCAACATCACTCACCAACAGAGAGAAGACCGTACATGGTTTTGTGGTTCATTTCTTAAGGACTGGGATGAAGCTGACTTTCTTCATGTTGCTGCATCATATGAATTCTTCATTTACACAAAAAGGAAGTCAATTCATAAAAATGACGTCATTTGGGCTGCAAAATTGTATGATATCAGCGATGACATGCGCAATCGCCAAGTTGTGAAATTTCCTGAATGTTTGGGAATTTTTCTGTTTCACAGCCAAACGGTTAATGTGGATCATCAAAGAAAAAGGACAGTCATGGGACAGTCATGGAATGGTGAATACTTCAGAGAAACTGTGCTTACTGGTGGAGTATTTCCTTTCCTCAAAGATCCTGAAAATGTGTTATCTGTTGAAGAAATCACATTTTTGCTTGATAAGGCACCATGTTTCAAGGCTCTTCAGAGACAGGAGTTGCTTCGAAACAGTTGTATCGATTTCTTCTCATCAAGTGAATTTCCGGGTAGCTCCTCTGACCCTACAGTGGGTGAAAACATTGGTAGTATCTTAAAGGATCGTGTTGAAGTGCGCACAGTGAACTATGATGGTATACCAAGCCTCGACGACCTGCGAAGAGAGGTGACCGAAGTGCTCACAGAATTGGAGTTTGAGCCTCAACTTTTTTGCGATTTGCTGAAATCATACCCCTCAAGGATGCAGGCTGTGGTACAGGCAGATGGAGGCCACACAAAATATAAATACTCAGAGAGAAACTTAAATAAATACCTGTTCTGAATTACTTTTCTTTTTGGCCATATCAATTTTAATTTATGCTGTAAAGGGGGGCGGGTGGCTCTAATTTCGAAACACCTTGTGTATGTATGTATGTATATATATATATATATATATATAATATACATATATATATATATATATATATTATATATATAGTATAAGACTAAGATATACCTGTGACTGACCTAGAGAGAGAGAGAGAGAGAGAGAGAGAGAGAGAGAGAGAGAGAGCTAGGGTCATCGAAAAATACCCTTACATATTAAATGCCATTTTATTTTTTCTCCCTAAAGGCCCATTGTGATACTTTGGCCGCGGAGGTGGAGAGACAGTGCGCGGAGCTTCTGGAGGCTGTACATACTGCCCGCACGAGACTTTTGGCTCAACTAGCAGCTGAAAGAGAAGCCACAACCAAGATCTACAGGTAAGAGACGCCTTGTACAGCAACAGTTCCCTGTATTGTCTAGGAAGTTTACATGCGTGCTCAAGATGAGTCTGTTTAAGGGACAGACGAAGATATTACTGACTTTAGTTTTACAATTAAAGATTAATAAAATTCTTATGTTGATAGGAATTGATGAGATTAGATAAGGAGGAGGGAATTTGACTATTAGACACTTCCGTAGTAATTCACCATTTTCTTGTAGTTCTATATATGAATATAATGTGATTTGTAGTTCTGAGTAGAACTTTTCATTTATTGTGCACATTATTTTTAACATGATTATTTTACATGATTTTGCATACTAATATTCCATTTATATAACAACCTTGCTTTTAACGAATTTTTGAGAACTTTCGCCGTAATACCCAAAGTTCAGCTTTCGTCACTTAAGAAAATTCGCTTTTGCATGTGTTTGTTGACTTGGACTCGCCCTAAAAAGGAATCTGTGGCATGTAGGAAAGTAATAATAAATTCATTCAATTCTTGGGCAGTTTTGAATCATTATAATACTATTTTAGGGATCTTTTTCCACAAAATATGTCTAACGATAACAGTTTGCATTAAATTCGACTAATAATTCTCACAACAACTATTTTGTATGATGGTAAAGCTCGTAAGTGTTTATAGTTTTAGTTTTTTAGAGATTTTGTTCTTGTGAGCGAAACCTGTTTCAAGGAAGATTTCTACTTGATTCACACGAAGTTTCAGCGAAAGACTTCAAAAACTTTGAAGTTTAATTATTAATTTTCTTCTGTTGTTTATATTTATTTCATATTTATTTCAAACTGCCGGATTGAAAGGCAAGTAAGATATTGAATTCATAGTTTACTGCAGTCCTGCTTATGAATGATTTAAAAAAAGTAATGAAATGTTCAGAAGTTAAGAAATTTGTTTTGATTCCTATTTCACATATAAAATGATGTGGGAATTTGGAATTTGTAGCTAGCCTTGTGGCCTATTGACGATACCAGGCGACAGTTGGTTAATAAAATTTCCATGTAACTGTCAGGAGAATTGTCTGTCTTCCTTGTATGTTTTTTTAATTTAAAATTTTAGTTGTTTCTATTACTGTAGTGTACATTATTCTCGTCCCCCTTACCTCTCTTTCTCTGTCTGTCTGTCTCTCTCACTTCTCTCTCACTCACAATCAATACTTTATACATACATACATACATACATTTATACACACACACACATATATATATATATATATATATATTATATATATATATACTACACATAATATATATATGTGTGTGTGTGTGTGTATGTATGTATATATAAAATATTGATTGTGTGTGAGAGAGAAGTGAGAGAGACTGGCAGACAGAGAAGAGAGGTAATGGGGACGAGAATAATGTACACTACAGTAACAGAAACAAATAAAATTTTAAATTAAAAAAGCATACAAGGAAGACAGACAATTCTCCTGACAGTTACATGGAAATTTTATTAACCAACTGTCGCCTGGTATCGTCAATAAGCCACATGACTGCTACAAATTCCCACATCATTTTATATGTGAAATAGGAATCAAAACAAATTTCTTAACTACTGAACATTTCTCACTTTTTTAAATCATTCATAAGCAGGACTGCAGTAAACTATGAATTCAATATCTTACATGCCTTTCAATCCGGCAGTTTGAAAATAAATATAAGCAACAGAAGAAGATTAATAATTAAACTTCAAAGTTGATATATATATATATATATATATATATATATATATATATATATATATATATATATATATATATATATATATATATATATATATATAAAATGTGCCCAATGATATCACTTGTATTGTAACCAAGTGCAGTTTAAACATTTTTGATATGAGTTATTTCATTCTCTAAAAATTAAGTTTTTCTATAAGCATTCGGAGAGTGCATTCTCTCCCTCTTTCAGAAAGAAAGAAAAAAAGGTTACAAAATCTGAAAACAATGGCCAAGGCAAAAGAAATATCAATGTACAAGTATATAGTTGATCAGAGTAACCGCCCTAAGGTGGTTTGCCAATCTTGCTTAACAACTTAGGTACACTAACTACACGTTTTGTCATAATTGCATTACAAAAAAGGTCCAGTTTAAAATTACTCATATATATTTATGGTGTGAACATATTGGATTAACATAGATTCTAAAAGTTCTCTTTTTTCAGTGTTATTAACATACTTTGTTTTTCATTCTGTCCAGGTTAACAATATGATTTTTACTTTGTCTATATTGAAAGAGGTCATTGTTTTCATCACCTTTCCTTAATGAGTCACGATGTTGTCTTTTTCTTCTGTCAAAATCAATCGTTTCACTTATACAATTCTCTTGGCAGGGAATTTCGTAAATACATCCTTGTTTTTCGTCTTCATTTTCAATATTATCTGTTAGGTACTTTTGAACAGTGTTTGTATTCTTATATACTGGGACAATGTCACAAAATTTCAAATATTCTTTTAAAAGTCAAGGGTTTTCTTTGGTTTGTAGTAAGACTAAAACAGAGTTATTATCACCTAGGAAGCTCCTTTTCTCCCTTGCCACATAATATATTCTACTTGCCTTAAAATGTGCCTAATGAATATCACTTGTATTGTAACCAAGTGCAGTTTAAACATTTTTGATATGAGTTATTTCATTCTCTAAAAATTCAATATCACAAAATTTGTATGCTCTTAATAATATATGACATATAACACCTATTTCCACATCTGAATGGAAAGAAAAAGCATGAGTAAATGACTCTGCATGGGTTGGTTTTCTATATACTGCATATGTAATTCTATTATCTTCTGAACGACATATTAAAATGTCGAAGAAAGGTAACTTACTATCATTCTCCTTTTCTCCTTTAAATCGGATACACTGGTGCAAATTATTCAGTTGAGTTTATATATATATATATATATATATATATATATATATATATATATACTATATATTTATACATATATATATATCTATTTATATATATATATATATATATAATATATATAATATATATATATATATATATATATATATATATATATATATATATGTGTGTGTGTGTGTGTGTGTGTATATATGTATCTTAGAAGCGTGGTCTTTTCTTTGGCAAGACCTATTCTTCTCTTCAACCAAAAGATTTTTTTTTATATCATTTTATTGTCTTCCCCCCTCGCGCTGAACACCCTAATTCCTCCCGTTCGACCACGCCCCCTATTCTTCTGACACGTTCCCTAACCCTCTCTCTCTCTCTTTCTCTCTTCCTGTAGGGACCAAGCCTCGGGATGCACGCGACGCCTCCACCAGACCACCGCCCTCGTCCAGTTCTGCATTGAAGCCATTAAGGAGCCGGACCCCGCAGCGTTCATGCAGGTAAACTAGGGAGATAAGAGAAGACTAACCGGAGGAGCGAGAAGTGGACAGTGTGGTAAAAGGAGGAGAAGGAGGAGGAGGGGAGAGAGAGAGAGAGAGAGAGAGAGAGAGAGAGAGAGAGAGAGAGGAGGTGTGCTCCAAGAAAAAAGGAAGGAAGGATGGAAAGGGGGTTGAGAAGAACTGGGGAATGGGTAGGATGGTGGAGGACTAAATAAGGAGGAGGAGGAGGAGGAGGAGGAGGAGAGACGAAGAATAAAGGAGGGAAGGAGGGAAATAGGGGGCTGAGAAGAACTGGGAAATGGGCAGGATGATGAAGAATTGAATAAAAAGAGAGAGAGAGAGAGAGAGAGAGAGAGAGAGAGAGAGAGAGAGAGAGAGAGGTGTTCAAAGAAAAAGGGAAGGGAAGGTGAAGGACAATGGAGGGCTGAATAAGCGGAGGGTGGGGATAGGAGGAGAAAAAGAGAGAGAGAGAGAGAGAGAGAGGGGGGGGGGGTAAACTCGAAGAACTGGGTTAAATAAGAGGAATAGGGAAAAGGCGTAAAGAAGTTATGAAGGATCTAGACCCATGAGCAAATTAAATTCATGAAGGTCTAAATGGATACAGGTGAAGATTACCTGGGTGAAGAGGAGGGATAGGATGTGAAGGCGGAGAGGGAAGAGAAAGTGAAATTGAATAAAAGAGCAGAGGAAGTGAAAGTCCGAAGAAGTAAAGGGGGATTAGGACAGAACGATGGAATATTGAAAAAGGAAACTGAATAGAGACGTATGCAACAATCTTCAGGTAGGTTAAAGGGCGATAAAGGAGGATACAGGGAGATCAACAAGAAAAGATGTAGAGAGGAGAAAGAGAAGAAGAAGAAATGAAAAAGAGAGAGAGGAACGGAGATGGAAGGAGGGAGATAGGCGGTTGTAGACGTGGGAGGTTTGAAAAAGTGGGGAAGGATAAGGTCACCCGAATGATTAAGACAAAATACGAAGAGAAACGAGAAAGGAAGGTGAATGAACCAGAGGGCGGGAGAAAGAGGAGCGAAGGGAAGTGAGGTTAAGGGTGGGGGAAAAGGGGAGGAGGAAATACGAAAAATGGAAGGTCTAAGGAAAAAGGGCGGGGAAGAGCTACATGATAATTAGGAGGAATACAGCTAAGAATAACAATGAAAATTAGTGATCGAAGAGGAAAAGGTTATATGGTAAAAATGAACATTAAAAACAATGAAAAGGGAAGGGTAAGTTGGGATTGAAACAGGGAAAAAAATAAAAAACTCGAGTGAGATACTCAATACAAACTGGCGCGACAGATCCTATTTATTGACGAAAGATTGGTATCAGTCACTATTGATTTTCAATGATATCCATTTTATCTTCGTCACATTCATTTCAGAATCCATTACCGTAATGTCCAATGAATGTTCTAGTTACCTACAGTTGCTGGTTCTAATTCCGCACGAGAACAAAACTGCTTTTTGGCGCCCGGTGTATAATAATAATTTCTATCTACATTTAAATAGAAAATCTTATTGAAATGATTGTAGACAAATTTTGGATCATTTTCATCAAAGAAGGATTATCGTATTTTGAACATAGACATGCATTGCTATAGCAATCAATCATACAGCATACATACCTGAAAATGTGGAACTTAAATATTTAAGTATGAGTAAAATCAGCCAGTTACAACCGTTCATTAATCTGATATGGAGACAGTGGATTGAAATGCATGGCAAGACCAGTGTGAAGCTGAGTAAAAAAAAAAAAAAAAAAAAAAAAAAATAAAAAAAAAAAAAAAAAAAAAAAAAAGGGACCTTGACGGGGAGGAAGCTGGCAGTGCATGCAAAACAGAATTTTATGGACCATTTTACGCAGGGAAACGACATGTCGCAGAGGATTCGGCGGGAGTGTGTGAAACAGCAATACCATTTTAGATGTTACCCAGTTTTTCCTCCAGTTTACCTGTGAAATAATACCTTGAATTGTTCTTTTAACCTCCCCTAATTTTTTTTCCCTCGCAAAAAATAAAGGGCCGGGGACACCTACATGCGAGTAAAGGACGTGGGCATAGGCGGTTGGAGTGTCTCCTCCTAGACCTCCCTTTAGGCTCAGATCGGTATATACAATATATGGTAACAGAAATTTGTGATAAAATGCTGAAGAACAACACGAAAAAATATCTGTCGCTAGTTTTATCAAACGTTTCAGTACTATCGAATAAAAATTCTGAGAATTGCATATATTTCACAAATGAGAAAGGTCATTTCACAATTGCAGGAAAAAAATTATGTCCTGCCAGTCTGTATGTGTGCCTATTCGTACAACTTTCGCGTTCATTTGAACGAATATAAACGAAACCAGAATTACTAGAAGACTTATATGAATGCGCGCGAGTGATTTGATATTTATTTGTACATCCGAATTTCAACTTGTGCTCGACGAGAGAGAGAGAGAGAGAGAGAGAGAGAGAGAGAGAGAGAGAGAGAGAGAGAGAGAGAGAGAGAGAGAGAGAGCACGCATTACTGGCCATGCAGTTGTCTTTGTGAATGGCATGACTTCGAATGTTTGGAATAGTTTTGTTTGACACTTGCTGTCAACGCTTGTCGAAGTTAGGACTCGTGAGTAGACAGATTGTTGATGCGTTTGACTGCATCCATACTACATTTCCTTGCGTTTTTCATGTTGTCTGAGCTTGTATGAGGGTGTAGATATGTAAGCGCACAAAAAAAAAAGAAAGAGAGAAAAAGAGAAAGGCACAAGGGGACAAGAAGAGAAAGAAAGAATGTATATTTTTTTTAGTTCAAAGAAAAATTACCCTCGAAACACTTTAACTATCTATATGAGACATATAATCTATAATCAGAAGTCTCTCACGAAAAAATTAATATTTAACATAAAGATTAATCTTACATACAGGACAGATTACTAAATAAGAAAAACAATATCGCAAAGCTTTAAAAATGCGAGAATCCTTGAATATTCAGTTATCCAGTCTTTCATTCCAGATTGAAAATCTTTGGAGAAACAAAACTGTTTAAAGTCCCCTTTCCAAACTTTTTTTTTCTTTTCTTTTATTATACTTCAAACTAAAAGACGAAAGAGATAGACGAGAATCATTGAACCTGTTATGTAAGTGGTAGTTAATAAAAAAATATAAAAGATACGATTGAAGTATATAATAAGGAGGACGAATCTGATAGCAGCTTATTACCATATATAGCATTATTTCATTTTTGCCCTGAAAATATATTTCTTAGCAACGGAAGGCACAGCACAACATTTTAAGTGACAATTGGAAAATTTTGAGTACTCAGATTATTAGTAACATTTTCATGGCTATGAAAATAAATAAAACTTTTTTTCTGAATTTATAATGATAATCTACTGTTTCGTAAATAATGAAAAATGAACTAATTTTTAATTCTAATGGTATACATGACCAAGTTTCGCAAAGTTGATCAAATCCAAAGATAAAAATTTCTTCCCTGATGATTTTTCACGCTTTAAAATTATTTGTCTTTATTTGCTGTTATGATATTCACTATTTTACGTAAAAATTTTCGTGAGCGACCTTGTTTGAGGAGGAATATTTTAAAATAAGTGGTTTTACATATTCAATGTCAATTTTTCCCGAAAATCTCACATTTTAAAATGTGGATTAAAATAAAGTCCTTTTTAGCTTTCCGTAAAAGAAAACTATTGTGCCGGTTTTGTCTGTCCGTCCGTCCGCTCTCAAATCTACAAAAACACTACTGAGGCTAGAGGGCTGCAAATTGGTATTTTCGATCATCCACCCTCCAATCATCAAACATACCATATTGCAATCCTCTAACCACAGTTCTTTTTTTTCTTCTTCTTTTTTTTAAGGTTAAAGTTAGCCATGGATCGTGCATCTGGCAGCACTTTCCGGAGGCATGGGACGCACCCTCACTCTAGCGTATCTGGTGAGCGGACTGAAACGTTACTGGTCATAGCTGCTGGTTTTATACATCATTATACGATATACAGAAGACTCGATTGCGCCGAAGAAGCTTCAGCGCATGTTTTACTTGGTTCTTGTTTATACACGCCTACGATTTTTACCACATTTTCAGTTTCCTCCATTCTCAAACAAGTTCGTAATCTATATGAGATGTTATATATTTTCATGATTGTACGCATTTACATCAAGGGCCCATAAAGGGCCCATACATTGAACGACTGTATGAACGATTGTCTGTAAGGTTCACAAAAACATTGTGTATGGGCTTGTTTGAATGGAAAGATGTGCGGAGTTTCGCGGTTACTAGCTTGCGACTTATGTCTGTCATACACAGGTCGTTCAATGTATGGGTTTGTCTGCCGAATATAACGCTATCGCGAGCGTCTCTTCTAGGGATGAGGCCATGTCTTCGCGAGACGAAATCTTTGTTCAGACTGAAATCGCTTCGGAGATCGTTCATACTGTGAATAGTGTGTGTGTGTGTGTGTGTGTGTGTGTCGATAACGACAATCGTTTAGACAATCGTTCAAACAATCGTCCAGTGTATGGGGCCTTAAGGGTGTGAGTGTGCTTGTTCATTTCATTGAATTTGCGTGTATACATAAATATCACTACTTCACAAACAATTTTTGTTGTACAAATTCAACGTTTCATATGCTCTTTTATATCGCCGTATGGTTACGAGGACTTGGCGTATTGTGCGTTTGCTTTGGTTTGAGTCAGTATATTATCTATGGTCCCGCATAACTTCATTTACAATGTGCTCCATTTTAGCCTGACTCCTAATGTATGGATTTTCATATTCTTTGTTTTTAGCCCTTAAGATGAGATTTGTATCTCAAAACGTTGCTGATGGAAGTAAATAAATTTATAACTGGAAATGTTGAAGTTTCTGCTGGCCATACTGATCCTCTGATAAATTCGTTTTTAGATATACGTGCTATTGTCTATGTTCATTATATGGGAACGTGTCTGAGACCGATGTATGCCCATGTGCGTGTATTGTCTTGCGACCAAACTTCACTATTTCGTAATAAGGGAGGGAGTCGAGCAAGGATTAAGAGCGCTGAAGAGCTCGTTGCGTGAGGCGGGAAGAAAAACGGAAGGAAACACATGGCTGGGTGCTGTGTGGCCAGAACTCCCAACCGCTGACGTCAAGAAGAACTACGCCATCAATTCCAAAGACCAACACGCGAGACTATAAAAGATTTTTACTTCGTCCCGCTAGATAGGGAAGGAGATATTACGCTCTTTGCAGTCGGCTGATTATATGTTTGTTTGCTTGGTATAAGAGGAGTGTTGCGTGCACGGTCTCTGAGGGGTGGTTAAAAAGTCTTTATAGACATAATTTTTGTGGGACAAATATATATGTGGCCTTTATTCTCATCATTTTGAACTTCATCTATTCCGACTGCTAGCAAAACTACTACGTTGCTTGTCATCGTATTTCAAAAAGTCAAAATGTAATGAAAGAGAAAGCCTCCTCTTGGATTTTTAAGATGTATAACCCACTTTCAAGTTTCTTTTTATCCGTTAAGTTTCCTTATTCAATTTATAAGTTGGATCATCCTCTTGTAGGTTTCTTTATAGCCCGCGCCCGGCCCCGACCCCTGAAGCTTCACGGTACTAGGCGTCAGCTCATTACAAAAACTTCTGTCTAATTGAGTATGAATGAAAGACGTCCAACTTTCCTCTGTCGTCACTCATTAGACGGAGAATTCTGGGGGAAGTTCTGGGTACGTTGACATCGATCTGGTTAGCATCGTTAAAGCTGACTGTGAACGGCTTAAGGTTATAATAGAACGCGCCGTTGAAGCGTAGCGTTTGTATCTTATATGTTAGTCGGCTCGCAAAATTTGAGTCCTGTTTGGGTTCCGAATAGTTAAAAGGATTAAATGATTGCATAATTTATTAGAAAGTTGAATATTCACTGTGTGTTCCAAGACGACAAGGGAAAGTCGTTGGAGTTACGAGAAGTTTATCAAACACATTCTCGATTCTTAAACTGAAGCGCAATGTATTATAGTGAATACAAAATGTAACTAGATGCATTAAAAAATGAGAAAGGTAAAAGGAAAACATTTAAAATCTGTGTTTCTTTGAAAAATAAAATTATTCTTTGAATGTCCATAAATATATGCTTAACTCGGCTCAAAAAATCACTCATATTAGATTCTAATCCTTATGTACGTTAGCGATAAAAGTAGCCTAGTCTAAAGGAAACACTGAAACGAAAGTTGAACGGTAAGGATGTACAAACTGAAAACTTTGTATACAGAAAAATTCGATATGAAAACAGCAAACTTATCATTTGCCCATAAACAAAAAAAAATCTATAAAATATGAAGTACACACAAAAATGGCAAAGGATAATTACGGGCTAGTCAATGCAACTTTCTGAATTACAGATGGGTCCTCAGCTGATCGGCAGAGTGAGCGACCTTGACTTGACGTGGGACAAGGAGTTGACCTCGTCCTCCACGCGTCTGAGTCCTTACATCGATTTGGACGTTGATCACAAGAGTGTATTGAGAGCAATCAATACATTCAACTTCGTTCAGATGAAACGTATGTATAATATTTTACCTTGTTTATAAATCTGTTGTTTATAAGATCTTTTTGAAGGGTATGCAATAGCTGTATTGAATAATGTCTTTGGAATGGTGATAAGAGTGAAGGAGTATTATGAAAATTACATTAAGGTTGTGAAATAGGTTGAGGTGGATGTTAGAGGACTTACATACACACAAATGCCAATACACACACAGGCACACAAACACACACGCATATATATATATATATATATATATATATATATTTTCGTATGTGTGTTTTTGTGTGAGCATACATACATACATACATATAACACACACACATATATATATGTATGTATACAGAGTGCTTTGGATGGTTGCGTATTTGTTTAAATATCTGACCTGCATGTATACCAGAGAGAGTAGAATCCTCACAGTGTCCTAATGAATTCTTTGCTCTCATTTCACAGCGTGCTTGGATGGAGAAGAGCGGAGACCAGCAGGTACTTAAAAAAAAAAAATCTTACAACAACCATATGCTTTAGTTGTACGAAAATTTTTTTTGTAGCTTTTTTTCTATAATCAGGCTTCATATTTCTCAACATTATTTTTGTTTTTATATATATATTTTTCTTTTTAGGCAGCATGGACAGCAGCGGCCTCCCTACTTTTTGTTATGTGTCTTTTCACAGTTGCATGGTTGTTTTTGTTTTGTATATTTTCTACAGCTATATATTTGTGCATATGTAATGTTAGCATCTGAAAATATAAAATCAGCGACCATATACTGAAACAATAATTACCCTTTCACGATTTTCGTGCCAACATGTTCATATAATGCAAGTGTACACGCAAAGTGTATGTATGCACTACACACACACACACACACACACACACACACACATATACACACTTACGCAGCGTAGCTGCAACTGACAGTGAAAGATCACATCCACACTTTTTTTATAGCCTAAATATTTTTAGTTGATTTATTAGTATAGAAGTCGCCAAATTACTTTTACTTGTGTTTATGATATATTCGTGGCCTTTCTTAGATTTAGACATTTGCAATAGTGTCTCTAGATTTTTGTGCTTATTTAGATGAAAATAGCAATGGCTGTTAATTCCTCTAATTTGATCGTTATTGTGGAATTTAAATATTTGGTTGCTTATCCTTTAAATTCATTATATTTATTATCATGGTAATTATATAGCGCACCACACACACACACATATATAGTATATATATATATATATATATATATATTATATATATATACTATACTATATATATTCATATATATATTATATATGTGTGTGTGTGTGTGTGCGCACATATATACATACTTATGTATATGTACTCGTATATGTCTTATCACCGTCATTCATATATTCTCGCTATGGGTAGAGAGGTTTACTGCACGTCCTGATTTCTTTTTTCCGTAGTTCGTGCTATGGGCCGAAGAAACGAATTTCTTATCACCTAAAATTTCCCATTCGGTTAAGATTTATTATATGAAATATAAACTCCGAGGTAGGGCGAATTAGGTATTAAAGGACATTTGTAGCTTAATGCGTATATATATATATATATATTCTCATCCAGATCAAGGGCAGGAATTCAGAAGCAGAAGACACAGTATCCATTTATTCCAAGCTTTCGTGATTCATAATCACATCATCAGGGATATCTACAACAATAAAATACAATATATCAATATAAATATAAAATTAAAAGAGCTATATACAAAACTTTAATTTTAAAAGCGGACGAAGGAAACTGATAAAAACGAAATAAAAAGTAAAATTGTTAAGAGCAGAAAACATACGTGAACAAAGACGCACTTAGAAACAAAATAGTAAAATTCAAAACACATACTTAAATACAGACACACTTAAAAAAAAAAAAAAAAAAAAAAAAAAAAAAAAAAAAAAAAAAAAAAAAAAAAAAAAATTGCTAATAATAAATGAATAAAATACTGGAGGTTAACCTACCATTACAGAGGATAAAGACGCACTAAGAACAAAACATACACAAATTTTTGAGAGAGGCAAAGAGTTAAGAAAGATTACAAGGGAACAGCGGTTGTTTGGCAGTTCAGAGAAGGAACTCGTTGTTTGATATTTAATGTTTCGAGGATAAGTAGTTCTTGTGGGTTGTTTGTATAACCAATGATCTTAAAATCTTCATAGATGATTTCAGTTTTGCATTTAATTGTATGGCTACGTATATTAGAGGATTCCGGATTTGTCAATCGACATCCAGTTCTATAACTTATTCCTCTATGGGAATCGGCCCTCACCCTGAGAAGCCGCCTGGTGGATCCAATATATTTTCCCAAATTACATTTAGGACAGTTGTACTCGTAGACAACACCAGACGACATCAAAGGCGGTAGCCGATCCTTGAATCTAAAAAGAGAGCCAATATTTTTAGGGTTCTTGGGTATTAATTTTAGATTGATGGCCCCAATGTATTTTTGGACGGTTTTCAAGAAATCCCTTCGAAATTTATCTTCATATAAGAAAGGAAATGTTGCATAGAATGGGAGTTTAGGAACGTCAAAACACTTTGGCCTATTGGAGAATTTTCTATTTAGAAGTTTTTTGAGAATCGTGTGAAAAACATGGGTAGGGAAACAATTATTGGTAAAGTATTGTTGTAAGAAGACAATTTCTTGGTGAAAGAGGTTCCAGTCCGATGTTAAAGATAATGCACGATGTATAAGAGTGTAGATAGAGTTCAGTTTAAAATTGATAAAACAAAAGCTATAAAAATTAGACCCCAGACCAGTAAAAGTTTTCTTTCTGAATATAGATGTGTTAAAATTGTCATTACCTTTGGTTACGAGTATATCTAAAAATGCTAGCTTGGATTCGTGTTCTTTTTCTATTGTGAAAGTGATGTGGTGATGATAGGAATTACAAAATTCTAAGAAGCGTTCAGCATCGTGGTCTTGTTTAAACAGAATAAAAGTGTCATCAACATATCTAGCATAGAATAGGGGGCGATAGGCTAAGGGGCACTCATCGAGTATTCGCTCCTCCAGGGAGCACATGAAGATGTTGGCGAACGTAGGTCCTAGAGGAGAACCCATGGCCATGCCCTCTATTTGTCTGAAAAGCACACCATTAAAAATAAAAGCCGTGTCCAGCACGGCCAGTTCTAAAAATATCTTAAAAAGGGAGCGGCTAAAACTATGATACAATGAATCGGAGGTGGGAAAAAGTTTGTCCAAAATTATATCTATCGTTTCTCTAACAGGTATATTAGTGAATAACGACTCCACATCGAAGCTTGCCATGAAAAGGTCCGAATCTTGTGGAAGAATGCGTTGTTTAAACTGTTCAGAGTTAGATACAGTATACTTATTAGTGGTCAGGGGCTCCAATAGGGGAACAAGAAATTTAGCCAATTTGTAATTTGGAGTTCTAAAGGAGGCCAAGATAGGGCGAAGGGGGACGTTGGGTTTGTGGACTTTGGGTAGACCGTACAAAATTCCAAAAGAGGAACCTGTAACAAAAAGATCATGGTATGTGTTCTCGTTAATGATGTTCTCATTCTTAAGGCTACGGAGAAATCTATTGATCTTGTCTTCCATTCTAAAGATGATTTGATAATTAGGGAGACCAATTTCTTCAAATTTAGTAGGGTCATTTAAGATTTGGGTCATTTTGTTGACGTATTCCAATTTGTCTAAGATGACAGTTCCCCTCCCCTTATCAGGCCTCGTAATAATCAAATCATCACGCTTGGACAGAGTTTTGAGGGTTTCATAATCATTCTTATTAAAAAAGGGGGCCCAATGTGTTTTTAGTTTAGAAAAAGCGTTACGTGATAGAACCATCAATTCATTTTGTAAACGACTGAGATCAGTACACAAATTCAGATTTTTTAGGCGGTGGAATAATGTTTCGAGGGGCAAGTAGAACTGGCAGAACGTAGGTTTGTAATTAGGCAGACAAAATTCTAATCCGAAAGACAAAAGGAATTCCTCACGTTTAGATAAAAAATACTTTGAAAAATTATAAACAGTTTTGTTGTAGCCATGAAATCTAGGTAAGTTAATTCCAAGATTAGACAGTTTTTTATGATGCCTTCTCTGTATAAAATCAACGAAACTCTGAATACTTTTGTTAAAAAGCCTAGTAAACACAATTCTATCCAAGAACGAGAAGGAGTCCTTCTCGTTCTTGGATAGAATTGTGTTTACTAGGCTTTTTAACAAAAGTATTCAGAGTTTCTTTCGTTGATTTTATACAGAGAAGGCATCATAAAAAACTGTCTAATCTTGGAATTAACTTACCTAGATTTCATGGCTACAACAAAACTGTTTATAATTTTTCAAAGTATTTTTTATCTAAACGTGAGGAATTCCTTTTGTCTTTCGGATTAGAATTTTGTCTGCCTAATTACAAACCTACGTTCTGCCAGTTCTACTTGCCCCTCGAAACATTATTCCACCGCCTAAAAAAATCTGAATTTGTGTACTGATCTCAGTCGTTTACAAAATGAATTGATGGTTCTATCACGTAACGCTTTTTCTAAACTAAAAACACATTGGGCCCCCTTTTTTAATAAGAATGATTATGAAACCCTCAAAACTCTGTCCAAGCGTGATGATTTGATTATTACGAGGCCTGATAAGGGGAGGGGAACTGTCATCTTAGACAAATTGGAATACGTCAACAAAATGACCCAAATCTTAAATGACCCTACTAAATTTGAAGAAATTGGTCTCCCTAATTATCAAATCATCTTTAGAATGGAAGACAAGATCAATAGATTTCTCCGTAGCCTTAAGAATGAGAACATCATTAACGAGAACACATACCATGATCTTTTTGTTACAGGTTCCTCTTTTGGAATTTTGTACGGTCTACCCAAAGTCCACAAACCCAACGTCCCCCTTCGCCCTATCTTGGCCTCCTTTAGAACTCCAATTACAAATTGGCTAAATTTCTTGTTCTCCTATTGGAGCCGCTGACCACTAATAAGTATACTGTATCTAACTCTGAACAGTTTAAACAACGCATTCTTCCACAAGATTCGGACCTTTTCATGGCAAGCTTCGATGTGGAGTCGTTATTCACTAATATACCTGTTAGAGAAACGATAGATATAATTTTGGACAAACTTTTTCCCACCTCCGATTCATTGTATCATAGTTTTAGCCGCTCCCTTTTTAAGATATTTTTAGAACTGGCCGTGCTGGACACGGCTTTTATTTTTAATGGTGTGCTTTTCAGACAAATAGAGGGCATGGCCATGGGTTCTCCTCTAGGACCTACGTTCGCCAACATCTTCATGTGCTCCCTGGAGGAGCGAATACTCGATGAGTGCCCCTTAGCCTATCGCCCCCTATTCTATGCTAGATATGTTGATGACACTTTTATTCTGTTTAAACAAGACCACGATGCTGAACGCTTCTTAGAATTTTGTAATTCCTATCATCACCACATCACTTTCACAATAGAAAAAGAACACGAATCCAAGCTAGCATTTTTAGATATACTCGTAACCAAAGGTAATGACAATTTTAACACATCTATATTCAGAAAGAAAACTTTTACTGGTCTGGGGTCTAATTTTTATAGCTTTTGTTTTATCAATTTTAAACTGAACTCTATCTACACTCTTATACATCGTGCATTATCTTTAACATCGGACTGGAACCTCTTTCACCAAGAAATTGTCTTCTTACAACAATACTTTACCAATAATTGTTTCCCTACCCATGTTTTTCACACGATTCTCAAAAAACTTCTAAATAGAAAATTCTCCAATAGGCCAAAGTGTTTTGACGTTCCTAAACTCCCATTCTATGCAACATTTCCTTTCTTATATGAAGATAAATTTCGAAGGGATTTCTTGAAAACCGTCCAAAAATACATTGGGGCCATCAATCTAAAATTAATACCCAAGAACCCTAAAAATATTGGCTCTCTTTTTAGATTCAAGGATCGGCTACCGCCTTTGATGTCGTCTGGTGTTGTCTACGAGTACAACTGTCCTAAATGTAATTTGGGAAAATATACTGGATCCACAGGCGCTTCTCAGGGTGAGGGCCGATTCCCATAGAGGAATAAGTTATAGAACTGGATGTCGATTGACAAATCCGGAATCCTCTAATATACGTAGCCATACAATTAAATGCAAAACTGAAATCATCTATGAAGATTTTAAGATCATTGGTTTATACAAACAACCCACAAGAACTACTTATCCTCGAAACATTAAATATCAAACAACGAGTTCCTTCTCTGAACTGCCAAACAACCGCTGTTCCCTTGTATCTTTCTTAACTCTTTGCCTCTCTCAAAAATTTGTGTATGTTTTGTTCTTAGTGCGTCTTTATCCTCTGTAATGGTAGGTTAACCTCCAGTATTTATTCATTTATTATTAGCAATTTTTTTTTTTTTTTTTTTTTTTTTTTTTTTTTTTTTTTAAGTGTGTCTGTATTTAAGTATGTGTTTTGAATTTTACCATTTTGTTTCTAAGTGCGTCTTTGTTCACGTATGTTTTCTGCTCTTAACAATTTTACTTTTTATTTCGTTTTTATCAGTTTCCTTCGTCCGCTTTTAAAATTAAAGTTTTGTATATAGCTCTTTTAATTTTATATATATTGATATATTGTATTTTATTGTTGTAGATATCCCTATGATGTGATTATGAATCACGAAAGCTTGGAATAAATGGATACTGTGTCTTCTGCTTCTGAATTCCTGCCCTTGATCTGGATGAGAATGTGATGTGCGATGAGTTCGCCCTTACCCCCTGAATATATATATATATTATTATATATATATATATATATATATATATATATATATATATATATATATAGGTAGGGCGAATTAGATATTGAAGGACATTTGTAGCTTAACGCGTGTATATATATATAATATTATATATATAATATATATATATATATATTATATATATATAGATATATATATTATTTTAAGCTATAATATATATATATATATATACAATATATATATATATATTATAATATAATATCTATATATAATATATGTACATCATATAGGTTCATGCATATATATCATAAACAAAAGTACATTACTTAAGATGCTAATTTTGAATGGTCCTGCTACCGCAGCCATTAACAAAAAATATTTTGAAATAGTTCCATCTTTACATAATAATTAACATTTTAATGCAAATCAAACCGCGGACCAGAATCTTACGCAACTGTTGTGAATGCACGCGCAGATATACGCTCTCCTGAAGTAACTGTATTGTTTAAAAGAGAGAATTATCAAGCTACATATATTTTTCTTTCGGAAGATGGAACACACACCAAGAGAGAGAGAGAGAGAGAGAGAGAGAGAGAGAGAGAGCCAGCGGATAAACATTAAAGCCGGATTTGTCTTACCCTTTTCTGCGAGATTAAAGACCGCCGTCTGGCATCTCTCTCTTCATCCTGGAGAACCCGAGTGAGAATTCGGTGGAAACTTGAGGAAAAGAAACAGTGGAGACTCAAAGGAAGAAAAACCGCACGTTTCTTACTCCCATCGACTCGTGCCTCAAAATACCCGGCAATGACAACGGCCGGTTTATTGTCACTCAACAATAAGACGAAATTCGAGCTTTCAGGGATCGTCTTGCTTTCCGCCTAAACACGAAATTAATACTAAATCAAAGGAATGAAATTATTATTTACGTAACTGAATTGAAAGTGAAATTCAAAGAAAGCCCGTTACAGTAACACACTTCTAAATGATTCCAATTCATATTTAAAAATCACTGAGCCTTTCTGAGGATGAAAAAAAAAAAAGGAAAACGATCCCCTCCTTTTTTTCTTCTTCTTCTTCTTCATTTCACGAGCTGTCACCCAAGCGCTCATCTCGGCGTGGCTCAAACCATTAGATATTTCACACATCCATTCATCCATCTGTTGTCTCTGGTTTTCCTCCACAGCTCCGGGACCTCCCGAGTTCCTGGCTGAAGAATGCGTGGGTGAAAACAATAGCGTGACGGCTACGTGGTCCCCGCACCCCACTTCCAGGGTGGCTGGATACATCCTAGAGATAGATGATGGCGATGGAGATTTCAAGGTAAGATGTGGAATAATAATAATACATATATACGTGAAAACAGGCACATACGTACACACACACATATATAAATATATATATATATATATATATATATATATATATATATATATATTTATATGTGTGTGTGTGTGTGTGTGTGTGTAGATATATACATATAAATATATACGGAATGTGACTTTGTGGCGTAGAAGTTTTGGTGTTTTTTGGGAAAGTACATTTTGCCGCATTATTTTATCTGCTGTTTAATTAAAGGTGTGTCTATCTAATTATTAGGTTATTTAGTTTTTAAACAAAACAACAGTTAGATGAATGTCATTACATACAGACACAAAAGTTGAAACAGCTTTTCTAGTGCCAATTTTAGGTTATTTAGTTGTTAATCCAAACGACAACTAGATGACTGCTATTAGACACAAGAACATTTACACAACTTTGATTAATTTAGTAATCATTTTTCCAATCCCAGTTTTGTTTCAGTTTTTCGCCAATGAGTTTTAGTTCTAAATTATATACCCTTTAATGTCTTGAGAAATTTTAAGCAAAATAGGAAAAGAGAAATTTGTATATAGTGGATATATTTACGTATTTGACACACATAGTGCACGTGACAATTCCATCACATTTTGGCGATACGAAGCTAAAAATGTTTGCAAAGGAAGGAAGAATCCACACAAAAAAGGAGATGAGATCAACGTTATTAACCAACACTGTCACGGTCCCGCAGCAGTATCAGCTGAAGTTGCTCAAATTAAAAACACCTTAAAAAGGAAGGGTAACAGAAACCTTAGAAAATACTTAGATTGCTTTCGACTCTCGACCACTGCTTAGCAAATACATCTCAGGCAGCTTATGGAGCCATACCACCTCGGGAATCTATAATAAGAACTATTAGAAGAAAACGTAATAAAATGCAGCAGGCTCCTTCAACTCTTGAAATTCCGAACCATTACAAAAATTACAAAGACTGTGACAGAAGCAAATATGAATTCCTGATTGTTGATAGCGTCCCATCGCCTAACAGAATGTAAATTTTTTAAAGAGAAACTTGGGTTCAAGAAATTCTAAGCGATTCTGACACAGTACGAAGACGGAACTTTGAATCTAGCACCGCCATTGGTTTTGGAAATATACCTTATGTTGTCCAAGAAACTTGGAAGGGTTCATTCTGCTATTTACGCACTCCTACTCAATAAGCAAAAGGTAACACATATTGAACTATTTGACCTCATAAAACGAGCCTTTCCAGAGGTTACCCCCAAAATTTTACTTGTTGATTTTGAACTTGGTACAATCTCAGCAGTGAAAGAAGCATTTCCAAACACGGAAATAAAATGATGCTTTTCCCATAAAGTTTGTGTGCCAATGCAAAAAAAAAAAAAAAAAAAAAAAAAAAAACGCCCTCTGCCAAAAATTCTACGCCAAAAGTCCTAGACCGAAATATATATATATAGATATATATATATATATATATATATATTATATATATATATATATATATATGTACGTATCTATATATACATATATATATATATATATATATATATATATATATATATATAATATATATATTAACTATATATATATATATACACATTACATTACTATACTATATATATATATATAAATATATATATATATATATATATATATATAAGTATCCGCTCACTAAAAGAAATCACAGTAGATGCACGTGACTTCAAGATATATGGAAATACCTCAAGAAAATTAATAGGCAGAAATTCTGCCAATTATTTTTCCTATGTTATTCGCTTGTATATGTATATAGTATATAAATATATGTCATAAGAAGGTGAGTGAAACCCAGGACTTAGAGCAAGTACTTGTGTAGTTTAGTCTACATTTCCAAATTCTATAATACTCAAGGCCAATGATTATCAGAAAAGAAATCTTCTGGAAACTGTGTCAATTGAGGCCACGTGCACTAGGAATTTCAACCTCCACCCTGGATTATCCTTTGATCCTCTTTCCCTGTCCTTTCTGTATGGAGAACATGTTCCCCGAGTCAAGGAACTGTAACCCCGCCCACCTCTACTCAATTTTGTATATAAACCTCTATAAACTATTTTTGTACTTAGGGTGAACCTGATACTGTAGAATAAACAAAGAAAGTACTTGTTTCAATTACCGGGTTTCACTCGCATTTTTTTACATGGATTTTATATTCTCAAGCACGCGGACTTTCGTGTTACATTATATATATATATATATATATATATATATTATATATATATATATATATTAAATATATAGATATATCTTATATATATATATATCTATATATAATACTATATATATTAATATATATATATATTTGCATGTAAAGGAATTGTTTATGCGAAAATAAAAGATACAACACGAACAACAAAACATCATAGTCAGACATCAGTTTTAATATTTAACGTCAGAATTCGTTAGCATCGGTAATCGAGTCTGGTGTTTATGTTTCCGAAATAGAACACAAAAGTATGGCGCATGTAATTTGTCATTATGTTTATTTTTCGCTGAATATTTTGCAGATAAAAGAAAGATTACGATAATGGTAGTCAAAATAATAATGCAGATGAATAAGATACATTTCGTAGAAAACCGGATTCGTTTAAAATCAAATTTATATTTACTTTGTCTTTACTTTACTGCACATATTCATCATTAGTCATAAAATAAACAGATATTCTATCACTTCTGATTATCTATCAGACGAATATTTCTTATCCCTTTCTTTACAAGCTACCTAAATTTCACGATTATTATTTTCATCATCATACAAATTTTCATGCTAAAATTTTATTATTGCTCTTACCATAACAGATATATTAATTAGCAGTTAATGAAACATCATCATTAAAATAATCAACTCACAAAAGTCCTTTTATTCATTTTTTTAACAGGAAGTTCACAGAGGTCCTGAGACTCTGTGTACAGTAGAGGGTCTCCACTTCAACACCGTCTATCACTTGAGAGTCAAGGCCTACAATATCTCCGGAGTGTCACCCTACTCATCACCCGTTTCCATCAGAACGTCTGCTAGTGAGTCATCATAATAACATCATATTATTCATCATGACTTTCTTTTCAATTTTCATCATTGTCATGAAAAAAACGCCATAAAGCTATTGGGGAATTTTTTTTACTTATTTCATTTTATTTTTATATTATTTTCATTATCACTTATGTGATCAGATTATCATTGCGCGCTCTAACAAAACGACACACTCCCACTGTTAAACAATACTTCATTATTATAATTCTTGCTCACAGCAGCCTCTACAAGTCACTGAAAAGACAGGCATCTTCTTTCAAGTAACGGCAGGACAGCGTCTTTAAAATGTTTCAGGTTACCGTTGCTTAACAGAGGTTCGATTTGGAGACAGCTCAGCTGACTGTTCATTATAAGAATAGATGAATTTCCGTGTTAAGGACACAAAGATAAATTGTTCTGATTGAACGTTACCCACCGAACGAAATGAAAAGCAATGTCCCAGTCATTTACCGTTTCCCAATTCCCTCACAGTTATCGCTAATTTTTTCATGACCACTTATCTATCTTTTCCCAATACTCTTCTCTGTTATTTGGTGTTCGGAGTTTTAATTATGAATACAGTGCATTTATTACCACAAAATTATTAAAATTCACAAAGCCTTTGAGTCGTTTCCTTCTTCACATATCATGTGCTTTCCTACCATGAACTTTTAACTCTAACTCTTTAAGAATGAGGGCGAAATACGGAATGACAGTCATCCATAGGATTAAAAAAAGTAGCTCAGATCTACTGATATTTAAGAAGATACAGATACGCAATGAATGTAAATTTTGCACGAAATCGGATCTTGGTATATAATGGAACCAAGAGAACGAATCCCAAAGTGCGTCAGTATTCCGGTTTCATCTACCGATATAATCAGTCTGCAATCAGAGCTGTGTGGATGGATTAATTCCATATTATAATCCATTTAGTTGATCCAAGTGTCCAGGTCCTCGATTATTGGCCAGCTTTGATGATGATTATATGCCCACCCTACCGCTCGTTAAAGAGGGGTCCACAAAGACTCATTTCCCTCCGCAATTAATGAAGGAATATCGTGTAATCATAGATGCTAGTCATGATAGCCATTTACCCAAACTCTTAATTGAAGAGCCATTCCATTTAGTGTGCACGAGTGTTGGGATGCGTATTGACGCTCACGTATACACTATGTAATTATAATGCTTATAGCATGCGTGTATTTTTTCCTGTCAAAAAGCGTTACTCCGTCTTGTCCTTGCTCATGAACTTCCATGGAGTAAAACAACATTTTCTAGCACTTAATCATCCCGATTACTCAAGGCTTGATAAGTTTATTCTCTCTCATTCTCTCCAAACAACCAGGCCACCTCGATTCATTCTCACCAGTCGTGTCACCCACCACAACCTTTTAATAGATGTTTATATTTGATAACTTTCAGTCATTACTTCAAACGTACTGCAATTCATCCCAACAGCTCCCACCATTTTAGATTTAATTCCAATATTACCAGTATGACGCAACCTCAACAGGTTTGACCTCACTTGTACAAACATTCATCACTTTTATGTCATCGAATTCCATTTCCAATCATAACATCCGACTTATGACGCATTTATGTCTACAGACCTATCATTCGTAAACATGAATACATTTATAAATTTTTTGCAATAGGCTTTCATCACCATACTTCATGATGCATACTTAAATATAATTTTCAATAACATATTTGACCCACCTCTTGAGAGATAACTCCGTCCTTACCTTTCCTTCATAATTTCTCCGAACAGCTGCCTGGTTTTCCCTCGACCGAACTTTATCTCACCCCGAGTGCCGTCTGGTGGGGGACGGTGCCGGCGTCACCTGTGAGAGCTACGAGCACAGAGTGGCCCTGGCTTCTGTTGGGTTTTCCAGAGGGCGACACTACTGGCAGTTCACCGTTGACTCCTACGACGCCAACGCCGATGTCGTCTTCGGAGTCGCCAGGATTAATGTGGACAAGGAAGGGATGCTCGGTAAGTAATGAGACGGTCACTTTTGTTTAAGTCATGAAATTGAAAATGAGTCTCAAGTTGTTTGCGCTTTCGCACAGAAGCGTTATATGTTGAGATTACGCTTCACTCCATTCCTTGATGTTGCTCCATTGTCACACAGATATTTACTTATTCTTTGTCTTCTAAACCAAAACTTAAACACCGAATCACTAGGATATTCTAGACAATTTTCTGATGATCTAAATCCTCCTCTGCTCTAAATTTTCGCTTCCCAATTTGAAAAAGGGTAACGTTTCCTGCTGTCTTATACTTTCTTATATAGTCATGAAGAAAGGTGAGAATCAATGTAATTGACATTCTCTTGTAAGAAGGACTAATAAATTCTCTAAGCTCCTTTTTACACGATATGAGTCAGAAACGATAACACTAAGGAAGTGGAAAAGGTGTAACGAAGGTATATCTGTATACAAGGGGATAAACCTTGATTTTTAATGTATATGTTTACTGAAAGATGGAAAACTAAATTTATAAATATTTATGGCTTAAATTAAGGGCGTCATCATTACCAGATCTACTACGTACCGTAATCACCAATACTTATAGGATATTTGTCTTAGTGGGAACCTCATTCTTAGTTGGTTATCATATTTTACAAAAGAGCCTTATTTATAAATAGAAAAATAAACGCATTCGTTTACTATCCAGATAAGCAAACCGAAGAACTTCAAAATAAAGAAAACGGATTTCGCTATAAATCAAAGTAAAATGTCACAAAGACTCGAATGTAGGGAGACACTACTCAGCAGATGAAATGTTTCTCTCTCTCTCTCTCTCTCTCTCTCTCTCGTCCAGCGTTGCCGCCTTCTTTTCTTCATATAATTTTAATGCAAGACGGACATAAAAATGGAAGGACAACAGAGAACT
>NC_061089.1:62883025-62890525 GCF_015104395.2 Macrobrachium nipponense
CAATCAGCTTCAAGGAATGGTCGTGACGAAATCAGTAGACGGGCTTAGCTGTAAAGGCAGCTGGACTCTGCTGTATTAATGCACAGAACAATTGTGTAAGTGACAAAGTTCATATATATATATATATATATATATATATATATATATATATATATATATATATAAAATCAGGCGTTGACTGAAGGAAACAGGCTAATATACATAGTTCTTTATTCCAACGTTTCGTAATAACATTTATTACATCT
This sequence comes from Macrobrachium nipponense, assembly GCF_015104395.2. Lineage (NCBI taxonomy): Eukaryota > Metazoa > Arthropoda > Malacostraca > Decapoda > Palaemonidae > Macrobrachium > Macrobrachium nipponense. The sequence continues at coordinate 62,883,271 of NC_061089.1, forward strand.
TCTGGGAATCTGTCAATTAATTAAAATAATAGAATTATAAAACAATCTTAAATTTACTAAAAATTGAAAAAATCGTAAAAAGACTAAAATTTACTAAAATATACCAACAAATCCATTAACAATTGGGCCTTTCTTTAAATATAAAGATAGATTGAGTCCCTTCTTGACTTCAAATGTAGTATATGAATATACTTGCTCAAAGTGTAACTCTGGGACAATTACGTGGGATCTACGAAGAGGTTACTGAAGGTCAGAATCGATTCTCATCGTGGAATAAGTTTCCGAACAGGAAGTAGACTCTCCAACCCTGAACATTCAAATATCAGGAACCATGCAAAAATCTGCAAAACACAAATCGAAAGAGACGATTTTTGCATCATAGGGCAAACACCAAACCCCCAAGAACTACCCATTTTAGAGTCGTTACTCATTAAGCAGCTGGCTCCCCAGTTGAATACCCAAACCTCCTCCATCCAAGTGTACCTTAGTTAACGTGTCTCCTCTTTTGTTGTCTCCTATCATTCAGTCTTCCTCTCTCTTAACTTAAGGTTGGTTGGCGGTTCCAGCTTTTAAATAACCATTTCTGTAATTGTATAGTTTTAGTAAATTTTTAGTCTTTTTACGATTTTTTTAATTTTTAGTAAATTTAAGATTGTTTTTTATAATTCTATTATTTTAATTAATTGACAGATTCCCAGAAGATGTAATAAATGTTATTACGAAATGTTGGAATAAAGAACTATGTATATTAGCCTGTTTCCTTCAGTCAACGCCTGATTTTATATATACATATATATATATATATATATAATATATATATATATATATATATATATATAATATATATATATATATATATATATATATATATATATATATATACTATATATATATATATATAGGTAAAGTGGGATGTAATTAGAATAGCCGTCTTCCGACCCGAATGAAATGTTTGTTTACCACCTCCGGCATAGAACAGGGAAGGTGGTAGTTTAAAAATACGGCCCTCAGACATTTAGTTTCATTGTCCTATTCTTATATGATTTTACATAAATCGGTGAAGTCATTTTGACTTACGGGTTAGTAAGAGACTAAAGGACTAAGAAATTTCATTACTAAGGTGATTTTAATTTCATTATTCCCTTGACATTTTTTTCCAGGTAATGACGTACATGGTTGGGCCATGTATATTGATCATCAGCGATCCTGGTTCCTCCACGGGGCAGCCCACCACGGGCGTTGCGACGGGGGCGTGGGTGTTGGGTCTACAGTGGGTGTGCTACTTGACCTCAACCACAGAACACTGACATTTTACGTTAATGATGAACAGCAGGTACTGAATAACTGTGACTGATGTGGTTTGTCTTATAAATTTAAAGTGCTTTGACTGGGCTTAGCAAAAAATTTTTTATATATTTTTTCTTTTCTTCTAAAGATAAAGTTACATTTATTTTATCCCAAATGGAATGTTTAGCAAATGCCTATTGACATGCCAGTCATATAGACGCAAAATGTTTTTACTTTAGAAGGTTCTGTATATAATTGACTTGTTCAATAATCCTATTTTAGCTTTGACATGTCCGTTTTTAATGACCATTTCTAATCCTTGGACATTCCTAAAACTTCCAGGGAGACGTAGCCTTCACAGACCTGGACGGCCTCTTCTACCCAGCCGTCAGCGTTAACAGAAACGTAACGGTCACCTTGCACACTTCCCTCGATCCGCCGCACTCCGACTACGACAGTCAGTCGGACACATGAGACATACAGGGTGCCACCAAACTTTAGATTTGAGTGGCCATTGAAGTATGCCGGAGAAAGACGACGACGACGAGAGAGAGAGAGAAACCTTGAAAGGAGAGGGGGAGAGAAAAAAAAGGTCGGGGAGGAGTAAATGGAACGATCGAGTGAAAGAGATGTGTTAAAGATTTTGAAGCAAAAATCGAGGGGAGCTTTTGAGTTTCGTGCGAGATTCGAAAGAAGAAGAGATGTCTCTTTTGTCTCGCTACCCGCTGTACATGTTACGTGTTTTGCTGTCTTTAAGCATCAGATTGACGTTGAATTTTGAAGGTTATGATACAAAGTGGCTAAGCGTTAAGGAATACTTCAATGAAGCCTCAACCTCAAAATCTACAATAAATGCACTGACAATTAACCGGTTAGAAAATAATAATTTTACGTCAGTTGTAATAGTGTGGACATTTTTTTGTATGAAAGACAAGTATATTCAGTTACAGAATATCAGAACGAAGAGCAAAACTTACTGAACGCTGGATTCCTACGTATAAAATAGGAATGAAAAACAGTTTCGTGTATTGTAAAAATGGAAAAAAAGAAAAAGAAAAAAACCTCTAGGATACAAAGGAAAACATATTCCATCTGTGACACAAAAGAAAAAGCTTTGAATATGGGAACCAGAAATAGAGCAAAGTTAGTGTAAAATCTGATAAGAAACGAGCTAAATATATCACATAAAAATGGTGACAAAATCTGTTAGAAAAAACCTAGAAAACATGCAATCGATGTCAGAGATATTACATGATATATATATGAATATATATATATATATATATATATATATATATATATATATATATATATATATATATATATATATAATGCTCAGAAATTCTGCGGTGCTAAAAATATTTTCGAATGTCATGGACAACAAACAGAAAAGAAAGAAACAAGAAACACTGGCCCAGATTATAAGCCAGATCGAAAGAACTAAAGAAATAAATCAACGATGGATGGAAAACAAAAAACCGAAGTGCAGTTAGGAATAAATAAAAAAATTGGGGACCTGTCTGGAATCCTTTCAATTTATTCAGGAAATACTTTTCACAACTTTTTTTTTCTACACGTAGAAGGAGTATTGGCTCAGACGAGTTCCACTTGAAGAATCCGAATTTATTTCTTTTAATAACTCAGTATTTTCTTTTTACCATAAAGAACCTCAACGTTCTTTATGACTGCTGGACTTGAAGTCCGGGTCCAGGAAGAAGAAGAAGAAGAAGAAGAAAAAAAAAGAACTTCGTCCGTTGTATTTTGCTTCCAAGTGTGGCGGAGTCCGGATAAAACGAACTTTCGCTGTATAACCATATCCGTCACATCACTGAAAATGCCACTAATATTACGGCCAGTGGACAGGGTTTGGAAACATCTACAGCTTTCGCACAGGGAGAGAGATATTGTGCCGACTTTGATGTACTATTAGGATAGAGAGAGAGAGAGAGAGAGAGAGAGAGAGAGATTCGACTCTGAAATACTAATAAGAGAGGGTCTGATAATTCATCACCTCAGAGGGATAGTGATAATAGGAAAAGAGAGATAAAGTCAAGGTGAAGTTCATCACTAGAGAGAGAGAGAGAGAGAGAGAGAGAGAGAGAGAGAGAGAACCGACCGTTGATAACTAACACCAATTTCCGTAACTTGTCTTAGCGCTTTGCTTGTCAAACGTAGCGTAGTTTACATCAACAGCTATAAATGAAATTTTATTAATGTAACGAAAGCAAATTCTGTTTGATTATTATTTTTGTTACAGTTACCTAGTGATTCAACATGGCTTTAGAGAATATAACAGTGGCAAAGACATGAACAGTTTATTTTATATTGTATAGAAATTTCTTTTAACGATGTCAATTTTTCGCTGTTCATAACCGCTTGCATTCAAGAACTGGTGAGTTCGTGGACGTCAGTGTACTATAATATCATGTGTGTCAGTGGTGGTCCAAAACCATCACACCCTTTTTCATCAAAGTGTGTCCATTGAAGTTTTAGTTTCCGAGCGAGGCATTGAGAGGCCATCGTCATCTTATTATTTTTTTTTTCTATTTTTTTTTTGGTGTTCGACATTAGGACGGTGAAATCTATGTCTAATGGGAAGGATTGAAAGTGAATGAAAAATCTATTTTGAAAGTGCGATTTTTCCAATCGGAATGACCTGAATCCTTGCTCATCATGTTGAAGGAAGAATGACTATTCAATTTTTTATATTGGATTTGCTGATGGTGGGCGATTACAAAATCATGCGTGATCAACAAAAATTCATCAGTGATGGGTGATTATCATCAAATGGCAAATAACACATCGTTTCTTTTTTTAAAGTGTTAACCGTTAGAGCCATGCCATGATTAATCCGACCATTTCTTGCTGAGTATATCTGAGAGTGATAACCATAAGTTCTTTTGAAAAATTACTTTAATGTTAGTGTAGGATTCAGCTAATGATTTTTTTAAAATGCAGAAATGCTATATGACGATTTTTATTTTTTTCCACTTTTTGGTCCTACCATGCAGTTAAGAGTTCCTTAGCAATGTAAAGAAATGGGTGTTTGCTTTTGATTTCTATGTTATACTATATGTAGATATATATATATATATATAAATGTGCATGCTATGTATAAACACATATAAATACCTACGTATGTGTTTATGCATAGATCTCATTGAGATACTAATCATTTCCATCTTCAATTTTTTACATTGCATCTGTTTAGCACTGATGTTGCAGCAATGGACAACTATACTGTGTATAGTTTAGGCTTCTTTAGCTTCTAAGGTCATCAGATTTTGAATTCGAGGATTTCATTTGTTTTTCTGCCACACTGTACATAACATAAACACATCATTATTATTACTTTAATATGATCACAAGGCACATAGACTTCAGCCCAAATTGTGGGTCCCTCCTTTGGTAAGAGAAGAAGGCGAAGAAGAAAAAGAACAAGAAAAAAGAAGAAGAAGAAGAAAATGTGATTTATGAGATAATGTCACCAAAACTGACAACCGGATTTCATGTTACAGACCTCTAGATGTTGTTTTTTTCTTTGTTACCTTTTTAAGTAGTTAATTTCTTTTTTTTTTCACATGACGATTTCCGAATTCATCTACCTCTCAGCGTCTCCCGTTCCTGTTCTTCTAACTCTTTTCACTTAAAATAAATCTCATAAATCGAAATGGAATTAAATGCTGTATTAGGATTTGGCTTATTTTCGCTTCAAAACAGATAAATATCTTAGATTTCTTTTATACACTATTGATTCTTCTTCATAGCCACGCATAATAATTACTATTTACGTAGTCATCGTCATTAGCACCTTAACGTTAGTCATTACCATCGGATTTTCCTCCCTAATTGCGAATGAATGGATGAATAATAACACCTCACCTTCCATTTTCCTTCATTCTCCATTAGGGAGGAAGGCGGTACACCAAGCGACGTTATAACGTTAGATTATTTCACTCTCGACTATAAGGATTTTGTACTTTTATAAGAAAAAAATGTCTTACATTGTTGGTCGAATGAGATATTTCTTCATTCTGCGTCTCCTCTATATCTTGCATTTCTCTAACTATGAACTTAGTGAATCTTTAAGTCTGTCTACTGAATTCTGAATCCGGACATGAATTTCAACTTTAGATTTTACTTTTTACTTTATTTAGAGATATTTACATTTTCCAGTGTCTATATCAGCTTGTCTTGCAGTTGTTAGGTCCACGAAATTTATTTATTTCCGATATCTTTAATGATTGTAACTATCTTTACATTAATTTCAGTTTTATTTTTAGAATTTTTCCTATACTAATTTTTCATCATGAAGGAGAGAAGCATTGAATTTCTATGGCTAGTAGAAGGTAAAGTCAATATTTGAATCACATGATAACTATTTTTTTTGCTGTTCATTATGTTGGAGGATCTGAATCCTCGTGAAAATAATTCACTTAAAGCTAAACCTCACTTTTATTCTCGTCCAAGTCTTTGGTCATCTTATAAGTACCGCTAATGGAATCTCCTGTATCAGTTACGTTTTATTTATTTTATTTTTGTAAAGAGGGGGTAAATATTTGTATTTCTTTTTTATTTTTTCCATACTACAGTTTTTAATAAAGTCCCCTTTATTATCTGTAAAAGCTTAAAATTTAAGTGAATACAGAAACTTTTACTTTGATAAAATGACCTATTTAAATTGCCTACGGACGCGTTGAAAGTAAGGTATATATGTAAATACTAACAAAAACAAGATAACAATTAATGTAAACTTTATTCTCACAAGAACTACATTTTCGCTGTTTATCAAACTTTGTTAAATTTTACAGAAACTTCATTCATACTGTTACTGAACCACTTTTTATTCTATTCAGACGAACATTTTCTCATTAACCACTTATGCACAATCAGCATCAATGCCACCATTCACATCACGAATACTATAGCAAACGCTCTTTGTCCATTAGTTCCTTCATTTTACTTCTTTCCTCTCTTAATAGGGAATGTGTTTTCACGTGTTTCCTTCCTTATTTATAAAGACCTGAAGGCAAAGAAAGAGCTGTTAATGGATGTAATTAGATTTGTCTTGTGTGAAAAGATGATATTCTGTTATCTTTTTCCACTATTGCATTACACCTTTAAGAATTCATTGTTTGATGAAGGTTACTGAAACGGGTATGCTAGCATTAAAACGAAAATCAGAGAGAGAGAGAGAGAGAGAGAGAGAGAGAGAGTCAGTAAAGATCAGGAAGGTAAGAAATAATAAAAAAATGTGAAGCGTGAAAGGAATCCATACTGGCCACCAAAAGTTTAATCATATAAGCGACTGTTATTTACTATACGGCAGTATATGCAGTGAAGGACTATATGATTCTCAGCCAGGCACCCCGAATCGGTTTCTTGCAGGTCATCTGAAAGAATTCCAAGGACAAACTGAAAGACCCCATAATACGGACAGCAGAACTGACTAAATGACAGTAAAATAAAAAAGAAAGAGGCTGACCGAATGACAGTAGAAAAAAAGACTGACAAAGTGACAACTGAAAAGAAAAATTATATCAATCCTGTATGAAGATAAAATGTAATTTCTAATTTTTTGGATTAAATGTTTTTGCATGAGACTGACTGACAGGATAATTTTCCAGACAAACAGACCGAAGGACATTCACAATGAACAAACAGCAAAAAATGAATAAACAGACGCATAAGTAAAACGTACACAGAAACATTAATTCCATGTGTTGCCTAGAACACATTCAGAATAAACAACTTTTACTAAGACTGACAGACAAAGACTGAAGAGAGCAACTGAAAGACCTTTAAAAATACACGATGAAAGACTGTTAGTGGCCGGGGTTCTTTTTCACAGAGTTAGCTAAACTAATTCAGACATGTAGGGTGCTGGACATTCAAAATTACTAACAAAATGATCTTCAGACATAAGGAAAAAGATTTTATTCACCTTGAGAACCACAAAGGGGCTAAA
>NC_061089.1:62895525-62958025 GCF_015104395.2 Macrobrachium nipponense
GTAAACTTTTCTCATTCATCTACCTGAAGAGGGAGACAGCAGTCTCTGAAATATAGTACTTTTCTCTCTATATTTTGGTGTTTTAATGGGCTCCTTTTATTAGATGGAATTCTGTTGTTACAGAACATTTTTACCAGTCATAGTATATATATATATATATATATATATATATATATATATATATATATATATATATATATGTGTGTGTGTGTGTGTGTGTGTGTGTGTGTGTGTGTGTATGTGTGTAGCTATATAACTTATGGCAATGAGATCTTTATAAAAGACCTATTCGTCTGTCTTTAAATCAATGGTATAAACAAAGCGTTATCCGACATCAAGCAAAAAGTGACAGTCATTACAAGAGCTCATGGATTTTTGACATTCGGAGCTTCAAGACCTATTACTGAAGGTTTCCAGATTCTTTAACGTTTACCGTACTCATTGTGACCCTCCCTGGAGCTAGTCATTCGATGCATAAAATAAATAATTATCTCTGCTTTTTACAGTTCTTGCGACATATTATCCATGTAAAACTCGACATTACTCTTTATAATGCATTCGGTAAATATATAAAAAAATATCTCGGACTTATTACATTCCAAAATATTAAATAGCAGGAAAATTTCTAAAGGTTCCATTATTAAACTTTCTCTTAATCATGACCCATAAACCATAAAAACACAGCAAATTGTTGGTTATAAACCTAAGCAACCATCATCTAATGAAAAGACTGATAATTGTATGCAAGCTCTAAGAATACACAACCTTAATCCATTTTTTTTCTATCATTAATGGCGCCAATTAAATATTATTCGTCCTTTTTAATAGTGAGTATGAAACAGGCTTCTGTTTTTCACTCTTCATTCCTTAATTCTCTTTACATACTTTGTTTTATTTCTTGGTCGGTCCACTTTTAATACTTGATCCATCAATTTATCTTGACAAAGGGATTAGTTAGAAAAATCCTACCAGCTCTATTGCATGAACAAACATGAACATTGGTAAAGCTATTATTTTAGCATAGCGTAAATGCTAAGACTGAGAGAGAGAGAGAGAGAGAGAGAGAGAGAGAGAGACGAGAGAGGGAGGTGGAGAGAGAGGAGGGAGAGGATTGAGAGAGAGAGCATAATATATTAGATATTTCAGCGTACCCTGATAACCAGTCCGTGTGTTTAGTCTCTGACATTAAACTTTGATTTACGAATTTGGGAGAGCAAACTTTGGTCCCCAGAAAGAGGAAATTCAAACAAGCCTTTTAATCCTAAAATCTCGATACAGACTAAATGCAAATAAAGCAAGCCGGACGACCTCGGGCATGTGGTGCATTTGTGTGCGTGCGAGAACTCGAGTATATCTAGAGAATTAAGAAAAAAAATAATCTATAGTGTATATATATATATATATCTATATATATATATATATATATATATATATATGTGTGTGTGTGTGTGTGTGTGTGTGTGTGTGTGTGTGTGTATGTATTTGTACATATATGCATATATGTCTATACACAAACACACGCATACACACTACACACATACACATATGTATATATATATATAATATTATATATATATACATATATATATATATATATATATATATATATATATATATAAAGAACGAAAGAAAGAGATGTTTTGTGTGAGAAAGGAGACGGGAAAACATTAAGACGTAGAGCAGAGGAGTGGGGAACTCTGAGTTTTTTTTTCTTTCTTTTTTTTTGGGGGAGGGGAGAGGGCATCCGAGATGAGGGTTCAATTACACCACCCGCAGAGATTCGAGCGAATTTAGGAAGAACTCAGCGAAAATCTCTCTTCCTTTACAGGGGTGAAAACATAGGATGAGATGCCATCGGATGGGCGGGAAATCGCTTAAGCTGGGCGGATTTAGCTGTGTGTAGAAGCAAATTTTCATTTTCGTAAGCTCCGTAATTTTCTTAAACTAATAATCTCATAGTGCAGTGTCTGGTATTGCGTAAATAAAAAAGTTAAGTTCATAGTATTGTATATATATATTCGTATTCGTATATGTATTTAATATATATATATATATACATATATATATATATCTATAATATGTATATGCATATATATACATATTATATATATATATATATATATATATATATAAATATATATGTAAATTAGATTTGTTATATAAGCTCACCATACAAACGTTTCAATTGTAATTGACCTTTAAGCTGAACAGAAGTCAGATTACAAATTCGGCGAGATGAAATTTCAAAGGGGAAGATCAAAGAATGCTTTTCAATAAACGCAAGGTTTGAAAATATGATAATTGCATTAAAATCCTTCGCACTCCAATAAATGGCTCTATTATAGAAAGCACATTTTAATGAAAAATAGCCTCTGTTATTTAAATAATGGTTAGCCTATGGTGATAACTGTGTCATTTCCGGTGTCCGGTTTTCAAATCCCGTTTAGAATTTCTGTTAACTGGCTGTTGTGTTATTTTTCCATGATTAATTAGGTTTTCCTGCATAAAGCATATTATTTTGTATTCAGACCTGTCATATGTTGCAGTGGACACTCTGTCATTGTTTTGAAACTTTCAGTGTTTTTATAATTGTGCTCACTAATTTATTCAACTTTTTAGCACATGCATTTGATGGTTGCTAAAATATCGAATATTTTTAATACCCGCCATGAATATTGTTAATACAGCTATATAGATATGTAACAGAAGTATACAGGCAAGCAAAGGTGTAATGAATATTGTATTTTATCTTAAATTTTACAAACACTTTGTCTCGTCCACACTAACAAGCAAGATGGACGAGAAAGATTTGAACGTTTCAGGCATCTGCCTCTGGGGATGCGGTAACATTTAATTTAAAATGCTCTTTTTCTTAGGAACTGAGAATGAAATACCTTACCTTATTCTAATAGAAAAGTACTTAATTCTAATTCAATAAGCATATTTTATCATCTCATATATTGCCTTAGGCAGCTTGCAAGTAGAAGAATTAATGTACATCTTAAAGAAAATGTAAAATCCCACCTAAACAAGACGACGAAATAAAAAAAAACCCTGCGCATTAGCAAAAATTATTTTCATTTTCTAAAGACAAAAATAATTATGTTTTCACTTACCTCAAGGGGTAATCATCCGGAAACATTACAGGCGCGATCACGCACAAAGGATTTACTTATCTAAACCCAAAATTATTTTTGCCCAGAAAAAAAGAAGAAAAAAGGAAATAATGGCACGTAAGCAAAAGCATACGTGGTTCCAAGCACTCGACGACACAAGGTAAGGGGATCATATATACAGAACCTGAAGCCCATGGTGTTGCAGACACGGCGTGTACGAGACAAGATAAGAAATTGGTATGGCGCGTGATATTACCGTTTTATGGAGGATAATTGCCAGCAACAGGTCGAAAGGCCGAGTGCTTCCCCCCAAAAAAGTCCCATTTGGTTTTCACTGTGTCTGAGTCTTTTTGTTTCTCCAAATGGTTTCCGAAGTAATGGTCTTTCGTACTCATTTGGAGCTCAGTAAGAGAGAGAGAGAGAGAGAGAGAGAGAGAGAGAGAGAGAGAGAGAGAGAGAGAGAGAGAGTCATTTCAGTTGACTGCAGACCTCGATTTTTTTGCCTTGTTTCCTCAACATTATTTTTACAATTAATTCTTCCCGTCTGTCATAGGTACCCTTCCTCTAATTCCTCACACTACGTTTATGTATTTCTGTGTGGAATTCTGATTATAGGAAACATTTGTTATCAATTGTTTTATCATTGATTTTGCAAGGAATAGTATGAAAAAATCGTTATCATTTTTAAATCTCACTTTGGTTTTAGGTGTAAAAATCTGAAAAGCGATTTTTCAGCATTCACGATTAGCTCTCTAGTAAATAAGTTCATATTCATATTTCATTTATCAAGCAGGCTGCACTTTGCTCAGTCTGCCTTCCTCATACCCATCACCTCTATCTTTTTATAAGTTCTTTCTTCTTATTTACATTTTCCAATTATTTCTGTGAAAGGGAACTCTACTGCCTTTCCAGTGTATCTCCTGATCTATCAGAATTTACCAATTTGCTTTGACAGCAGTCTTTATGAACATCATAAAACCCCACAGTGTACTGTTATAACTTCCATAATGAGGCAGAAAAATCAAATATAAGCCATACCAAAGTTATTTTGCAAGTCAGATTTTTCGGGTATCGACTCTTTACTAAAGATTGTTTCCCTTCATGATAATTAGTTTATTTAATATGAATTCATGCTGTTTGCAGAGTAACGTCTTTTCAAAACTTGTAAATAGGCACACACGAAACTGAACTTGCAGCCAACACACACACACACACAAACACCCACCCCTGAACCCCGTCAAGCCCAGTAATTCTGAAAGAAGTGTGGAAGTGACCAGGTATTTGTCCTCAAAGTTGAGCCAGTTTTTTCCTTGAAGTCGGCTTACGCATGTGTACTCTGTGCTTGTGTGACCATCTATATTTTTCTCCATGGGATCTTTCTAATATTTTCATCTTTTTCCGCTTTCATTTCTATTAATATTTTAGAGGCAAAACTAAATTGAAATGATAATTTTGGAACAAAGATGTTACAGAATTAACCCCAAAATCTGAGGTGATCTTAGGAAACTAGTTACTATTCAGTAACGTAAACAACTAGGTGGTTAATCAACTAAGCGAACTACTGACAGCCCATCAGAATGTAACCGGGTGCAAAATTAAGATATATCTTGTTCGTCAGCCCATCACTATAACCGTCTCCCTCCTCCAACAACAGTGCCCCGTAAAAAATGGTCCAAAAAAACTGACATAACGAAGTCATGTTATATGAGAGACGATTTTTTGGATGGCATACCATAAAAGTACCCTTGAAATGTATAAATTTTCGTGCATCTGCACAAAAACTAGAACTGTCAGTGAGGAAATACATTTTAAATGTTATGTTCATGGCGTGATAAATATGTCAGCTGAACAATGCAATATACTATATTGAAAGATTATGTACAATATGGAGTGATCATAACAATGATAATTCATTTCGTTATAATTTCAATGTCAATCGAAATGTAAACTACGAATTTGTTTAGACTCTTTCTAAAGGTAGATAAAGACTTATTCTGAATATTTTTTTTATACCAGTCTGCTTACAATTTTTTATTATTTCTGAAACATTGATAATGAAAAACCAGCTCGTTTTCTGATGAAAAGCAGTCCACCAAATGATTTAAAGTAACGGCCATGTCACACCCCTCCAAAAAAAAAAAAAATGTAGTCTGAAAATGAAATTCAGTGTTCAACACTGTTTTAATGATGCATGAAATGTTTTCGTTTTCGCAAGCACAAACAGCAAATGAAATGAAATTTCAGTACCACTGTATGTAACATGCTTTTGCTTTTCATTTTGTTTTCCGTAAATGTCGTTTCTGACTGACAGAAAAATGATCAAGGTAATGTTGACAAATATTCACTGAAAGTTTTTATTACCTTCTGTTAACTGATGACATTTGATTATATGATCTCTATTTTATTTTTAGAGTTCAGGCACACACACACACACACATATATAAGTTAGATATAAAGGGAAAGTACCGCCAAGTTTCTTCTCTACGAGGGAAATAGAACAAATGTACAGAAATACTCACATAAAGTAAGTTGCACACATTTGCTATATATATATATCATACTATTTATATATATATATATATATCTATATATATTATTAATATACTAGAATATATCATATATATAATCTATTCTAGATATCTATCTCTAATATCATCATATATATGCAGTACCGATAAATGCAACTGCGTATATACAAGGCATATGAGCATATACGCTGCTCCAGCGAAAACACAATTCATTTTAGGCTGAAAAGCTCTTATCAATCTATCGCACATGTCACTATCCATCAACGATCTCTGGCGTTGTCGCCCAGCAATAAACGGATATGAAATCTTTTAGCATTCAGTCATACGTCAGCTATACATTATATCTTGAGGTTTGAGAATAAAAATGATGAGGTAACAGCTGGATCAATCAACGGCGTTTGCATGAAGCCAGGCTTGTTTGTGAAGGCTCTGTCGACCTTCATAACACGAGTGAATGTTATCGATTGAGATATAAACCCTATGCCAAGTTACTTAAAACAATGACCTATAATGAAAATCCGCTTTTATCAATGTCATATAAAAATAACATAAAAAATGAATAAGATTTCTTCAACGAAGAGACAAGCCCACGCTTGCACAGACGTGATCAGCCGTAATTCCCCCCCGCGTATGATGGGTACTTCGGAGAAATGAATTATCTCAATGTCTTTTATTTTTCGGTAAGGGTAATGCTCCTCGGAATACGCAACACATGTTGCGGTAGCATTTTACATTTCCATAATGGTCACGAAAGCTGGCTATTTCGGACTTTTACATACGGAATAATGGAAGGCATTCGTTGTTTTAAGAAGGAATACAAGCCGAATTTATGATGATTCCTGGAATGAACTCTCGGTGGCCGGAAAGGAAGCGTTGCCGGAGTTTTGGATGTTTGGAAAATTGTTCCCCGGGCTGGATATCTCCTCCCGATATCTTCGGGCTCCATTTGCTTCTCGGAAGCGAAGCGATGGAGGAAGCCTTCTCCTGATAAGAGTTGAGAGGAAGATTATGTAAATTGTTGCCGAGAAGATTCCGGAAAGAGCTGTTTCAACGGCGAGGTATTAAAATGATCTTAATTCCTGCTCACTGCTTGCCAAAGTTTGCAGTATTGGGAAATGGCTTCTTTCTCAGCAACGAGAGAAACGTTTAAAGTTGGCTAAGTGTACGCTTGGTATTTCAGGGAAGAATGTTTCGCACGTTTTCTAGTTTTATTATTATTATTATTATTATTATTATTATTTTATTATTATTATTATTATTAATTATTATTATTATTATTATTATTATTATTATTTTAGCAGTTGAGGAAGAGGTTGTGATCACGTCACAGTGGGAATTTTTATTATATATTTATTATACGAGGCAAATGTTTCATTGTTGGAAGTTTTCAGATAAATTACTGACTGACGGCGACAAATTGATTATTGGCCTATTTATACATATATTGTTGCTACCCAAATAACAATCTAAAAGCACAAAGGACATATTTTGGCAATACGAGACCAATTATTTATTTTGGATCTTAATTTTTGTCATGTTCTACACTCGATTAAAATCAACTCGAACCCCAATGCGGTTAACGCTATCGCCAATTACAAAAGAATTATGGCATCTAATATATTCCTTCTCGAAATGAATGCGTGTGTTTGCAACACACTAGGAAGTTAACTTTACAATTAGTGTATTTTATTTAGTAACACGTTATAATACGCAGCGAAACTTAATACGTTTTAGAATCTTAATAACATAATTGATTATATTTTCACATCAGATTTAACTACAAAAACTTTACATAAGATTACTTAGACAGCTTTGTCGTGTGGGAAAATAATATGCTTATGCTATAAACCTCCGAACTGACAATCAAAACAACATGCCTACACTTGAAATTCTAACTATCCATTGCATTGAAGTAAACTTGTTCTTTCTACCACCGACTTATACTTACCCCACAATCATCTAACAACACACACCATTAATGGCATTTCATGTAAGAAGTGATAATGGGCAAGTGAACAGAAATACCATTTGTTTCTCCGTGCTATTCTCATCCCTTTTAATAGTTCTAAATCCCCGAAGCTCCAATAGCATTTCGCTTGAATCGTGATCTTGCATATCTTTGCAGTATAATTACTCCGTCCGCTCATGTTAGTGGCAACCTAACGCAATGTCATCCATATTTGTCTTTCTTTTCATCGCACAAATACTTTGTTTTATGGAAAAGTCCATTGTTGAGGGAAAGATGAAATGGCTGTAAGTCCTTCTTTGCATTTTCTGTTTAACGGCTATAGAACGGGATTAAGAGGATATTGCATATTTATGTGACTTGTAGATAAATAAAAAACAAGTCTATGGTTTATGAAAGAAAAACGTGCTTTTAACATCCATAATTTCACTTAGGTTTTCTGCTTGTTTTGCATTTCTTTAATCTTATTTCCTCATATCTGCGAAGAATAAAAATAACGAGCAATATATTCTATCATTAATGAGGAGCAACATTTGTGTGTGTGTGTGTGTGTGTGTGTGTGTGTGTGTGTGTGTGTGTGTGTAGGGATAGGGTGAATAGATGAAATTTAGTTGCTGAAGTAAATATGAGACCGATATCGCAATAAATCATATAAAGCCATCACAAGCATTGAACTACAAATCATCTGAATCGAGACAAACAGAATCCTCCTGAACGTGTGAACCAAAGTGACCCTTTGCTATGCTCGAGAAACTCTTAGTTGTATTTTTGCAAGAATTCAACTGCCCTCTTTTGGTAACTTCAAGTAAACTCAAGCTGTACATTCCTTGGAAGGAAAGAGGGACAGAAAGGGGGAGGTTAAGACAGGAGTATAACAGGTAGCAGAAATAAAAACGCCAGGTTATCTTGCGCGTCCCTTCGGATGATGAGCCCATAACCAGCTCCATCCAATGTAAGCCTTAGAGCTCTGTTGGTGGATTGGTGAACCTTCGCCATTCATTCAATCCGCCCATATGGTTGAGGGGTCGACGAGTGGGGGAATTTTTTCCCTCTGTTTTGAGAGTAAACAAAGAGGGGCCCTGATATACGTGTGCCGGGTGGAGAGCCGCAGAGATTATTGCACGCTGAATAATCGCCCTTTTCGTGTGCTTCTAAACGGATATAGGCTGCAGGGAGTCAATCTTAAAAAGAGAGTAGGAAGAATAACAAAGATTTATTCCGATGATAAATACGAGTGAAGGCATGAATGGAGCGGCATTTCCTGCCAAGATGAAACTTGGAGGTGCCAACAGAACGTTTCACATACCTTCATCTTCATAGACATCTTCATCCTTCGATTTTATTTATATAAAGCTAGATAAAATTAGAAGGTATAAGGAAAGATAATATAAGAAACTGCGTAGCGTAATAACACTAGATTTAAGAGTTATTAACCCAAGAAATTTCTCTGTTAATTCAAGAAATTTCTCGCATTTTTTTATTGGATAAATTTTGTCCTTTTTTATGAGCAGCCGGAATCTTTCACCTTATTATACAAGACTCTCTTCACTGTTTGGTTCTAAGACTCACACACAATTCAGAATTAGTTAAGCATAGTATCTCAAGTATTTCACTGCATTTTACTATCATTTTTGGTTGTCCACCTTGTACTTACTGTTTTTCAATGGAATGGTGTAAGAATTCTATAAGAAAAGTACCTTGCGTCGTTGAAGGAATTCTATATAAAAGCTGCAATGTTAAAGAAGCATTAATAATAAAATTGACGAGAAAACTGTTAGGCTACATTAGGTTTTAGCATTTGTAATCGGTATGCTTACCCACTAACTTTGGCTGTTTTCTTTTAGGTTAGTATTAAATTCAGAGCAGCCTCGTGATGTTAAATCAAGCGTACCACTAGAAATATTAATAACTAAGTCAACTTTTAATGGCATAAGAGACCACAAGGTCACTTTTCTTTCCATTGAAGCTTCTAATCTGAATTTAGAGAGATAGTTTTTATACTCAAAAGTGTATCGAAATGTGTTCCACAATAATAAAATATGCAACGACAACTGCAACTACAACAAGGCAGTTATTGATACATTAGGAAACATATACGGCTCCCACAGGATATAGGGGAGTTTGGTGAAATACCGGACAAAAAATTAAATGAGTGAAGATGATGAATATATCTTAGAAGATATAAGCAGAATAAAAGGGCAAAACATAGATGCTTTTAGCTTAGATTAGAAATGTCGATAATCACTGGCATATGAAATTAGAAGAGAATTATATTTGAAAGCTTATTTTTTTTTTTACACTGGTTAAATGAAACATTATGACTGTAAACTTCAAAAGGCAAAAGAAATAAGTTAATAAGTGTTGAGATTATTTAATCTGAGCGAACTTCTGGGGGTGGGGAGGGATTGCTAGTCGAGTCAGAGGGCTTTCGGCTTATTTCATTAAGAACTCACGTAAAATCTGGAGTGGGGCGGGATGGGGAGGGGTAGGCAGGGAAGGAAGTCGGGTGGCAGTCCATTTCAAAGAAAATTGAGACTTTAACAGGTTGGCATAATTTTGCGGCAATTTCTATACTACGTATCTATTGTCTCTTTGACTTCTAAACAAGTGTACCGAACACTATCTAAGTTTTTTCTAAACATTCTGGGAAGGAGTGCCTAATTAATGACATGAAATATCACAAACGGGAGGTGATATCTGGCAAAAATTGTGAAAAGAGAGAGAGAGAGAGAGAGAGAGAGAGAGAGAGAGAGAGAGAGAGAGAGAGTTTTTGTTGGTAAATGGTCTGCGTCACCACTTACGTTTAATACTCGCTGGTAACCTTAAAATTCAAATCATTTACGCCAAAATCAAGTAGCATGATATTGATATAAAAATACAGTTGCAATTCGTTTTTGGCAGATATTCCAACAGATCGCGTCTCCTGTCACACGCAGGCAAGAGTTTTGAAATAGTTCAACAATACTCCAAACTATTCACAAAAATCAAGTTATGATATTGAACCCCCTGTGCACAAGAAATACGATTCCGGCTTAGGCCGTAGTATACTAGTTTATTTAGATTTCTGGTATAATTTATTCGCCAATTATTTCCTTAAACTTTCCTTCACGTTAACACAGGTAAAAAGCTGCCATTTTAAAAAGAAGTATGTAAATAGATAGACTGATAGATGAATAGATAGAAAGATTCATTTGTTAACTTCTAATATGTATAAAACTACAGATTTATGGACTCTTTTAAAGTTTGGGTGAATTGGAAAATCTATTTGTACAGCTAGTTTAGTAAATTTTACTTTGTAATGTTGTGCTTACTGTGTAATGAGCTGTCATAGATTTTATAGAATTTATATTCTAATGCAGTATCTTTCATATTATGTTCTGGGTCCACTCTGCCGGGCTGCGAAAATAATGTAATAAAGAGGCGAATGATGGAAACTGGCCCCTTTTCTTAAACCGACAAATATTGTTCAAAACGGAAAAATTAATCGACAAGACTAGGGAAAGTTCATAAAACTATTTAAATCTCAAAGCATCTAAATAAAAGTAATCAAATTCAAATCATTGTAAGTTCAACCAGCCTCGGCAATTTTCAACTTCGTTTGAGACTCCCCTAGAGAGAACACTCACCCCTTCTAACAGGTACTCCTTTGAACGAAAGAGCACCCAAGGAAGGTGAAAGTATCCTTTGTAGTTCTTATTTGGTACCTTAATATTAGTCTTGGCCCACCCTCCTGAGTGGTTGATCAACAGGCATTCGTGATCTCTCGGGTCTCCTTCACAAGCCTTGGTAAATCTAAAGGAAGGGAACTACAAGATTGTTAAGTCCTTTCATTATGCATTCCCTTTCTTTTCTCTCTGAGAAGCCCTCACCTCCTCCTCCTCCTCCTCCTTTTTCCACTATTCATTTGAATGAAAATATATATTTTTAAAAATTGCATAAATGAACAAGTCTTAATGTCTTATCTTCTTCGTTTGTCAGTAAACCGAAATGTTTCTTTTGTAGAACCTTTTCACCAACTAAAATTTGCTGAATGTTTAGATCTTTTATTTTACAATGCTCCTCCAAAGTCACGGACAATATGTCTAGGGAACATTCTATCGCTATGTTATGTAAAACTAACAAGTCCTGCCTCGCTCTTTCCCGCCAATTTTTCATTGAAGAACGACCCTCCGCTATATGAGTAAACAAAGTTGTCAAACACTTCCCCGGGGTGTGTACGCTCTTTTCTTTCGCAATCCCCTCTTTATTTTTTCTCGGCAATTATTTTGAATATTTCTGGAAAGGGAAGGAATAGGTGGAGCGAGAGGGGAGAAAGAGGGCTTCGGAAATGAGTCATCAACGGGACACAACTTTGGTCGTCGTTTTACAACTCTTGTGGGACTGAAGGAATAGGGAATTCTTTTTTCCTCTTTAGGGAGACACCCTCGCATAGTGAGGCCTATGGTGGAAATGGGTCGATAAGGGCTGGCTAGAGACAGTTATTGAGAGAGACATATATATATATATATATATATATACACACACACACACATATATATATATATATATTATATTATATATATATATATATATATATATATATATATATATATATTATATATATATATGAATAATTATCACATCGAACCGTGATCCATTTATATATATCAATTCAAGCTACAAATGTCCTTTAATATCTAAATTCACTTTACCTCCCAAACCAAATGATATATTTTCATATATGTACCCGAAGGGGAATTTTTTTTTTTTTTTTTGTTTTTTTTTTTTTTTTTTTTTTTTAAGTTGATAATTAATTTCGTCCCCCCCATGGGATCGAACCACCGTCCAGGTGGACGGGGACGAAATCAGGACAGTCAGTGACGCTATCCATCAGCCAACTGATTGGATAGCGGTCACTGACTGTCCTGATTTCGTCCCCGTCCACCTGACGGTGGTTCGATCCCATGGGGGACGAAATTATTATCAACTTAAACAAAAAAAAAAAAAAAAAAATAAAAAAAAAAAAAAAAAAAAAACAAAAAAAAAAAAAAAAAATTCCCCCCTTCGGTACATATATGAAAAATATATCATTTGGGGAGGTAAAGTGAATTTAGATTATTAAAGGACATTTGTAGCTTTGAATTGATATATATTATATATATATAATATATATATATATATATAATAATATACTATAATATATATAGTAATATATAATATAAGCACACACATATATATATAATATATAATATATATATATATATATATATATATATATATGATATATATAGAGAGAGAGAGAGAGAGAGAGAGAGAGAGAGAGAGAGTATTCAGATGGTTACATTGCTAATGACGTGTCTTCCCTCACAACTGATATCGCAATTAATTTTTTTTTGTCTGCTAGACTATATCCACTATCTACCATCATGTCACCGTAGCACAGAATAGCTTCCTTCGTCAGTCCACAAGTGATTTGTATGCAACAGTGAGACATACCTCTTTTTGCCTTAGAAAATCATCTTTTAAAATAAGGCTGACATTGTTTCCTTAAACAACAGCCCTTCTACTAGAGCATATGTAAATTTCATTATTCTCAAAGAAACTATAATCCACAATACTTATTGAAAAAAAAGTCGGCTTCCTAAATTTATCAATAATTAAAAATATTGAAGACATATGACTATGTTGGAAGTGAAAGACTGACCTATGTTTAACATTCATGATTCCAGGGTTCAATTTGAATAATTTTGCAAATTAGTCAAAATTCTCCGCTTTCTCTTATTTCTTTAAATAAATGCAACTTCTATATACTTACCAGCTACCTACTTTAGCTATGACAAAACTCACAAAAAGGCACCCTCTCTCTCTCTATCTCTCTCTCGTGTATGTGAGTTATATATATATATATATATATATATAATATATATATATATATATATATATATATATATATATAGTATATATATATATATATATATATATATATATATATATATATATATATATATATATATATATATATATATATATATGTATGTGTGTAAGGATGTGTATGTTTGTCTAAGTACATGCATATAGAAAGTAAGTATGCGTTTACATAACAGCGACATAGGAAAAATACCATGAATTCACAGTATATTTACACAGATATTCGCTATTCCCATAATGATGAGATGCGTTTTCATCTTGTGCAAGCTACTGATTTTGTGATCAACCAATGGTAATGCTTTTTCATGAATATTATTAATATTTCCTTCCGTTTAATGTCTAAATGACATTTTGTATTCCCCGCCCTCATATTTTATTACAGGTCACTCAGTCCTAGCCGATATCAAATTAAGTTTTCCATTATGCTATCTCATCTCTTTCAGAACGAATAATTGCGAAAAAAGATAATGCTGATTAATGTCCTTGGGGATGGACTTTTCTCTCTCTCTCTCTCTCTCTCTCTCTCTCTCTCTCTCTCTCTCTCTCTCTCTCTCTCTCTCTCTCTTGGCAACATTTATTGGGTCTCAGCAGTTCCCATTCCATTTTCTGCAGATCCAATGGCCATACCTAATTTCCATACCAAAGGCTTTTGTTCAAGAGTCCATTCACTTTTGCTTTATTTGATCCTCATATTTCTGGCTTCTCAAGATTTATTATTGTTTCGGTCGCCATCTTTGTTTCTGGTAAGTCATGACCTGCAATTCACAAAAACATTTAATTTCTTAGAAGTAATTTTTCATTTTTATTTGTGTTCTCTATGGATTTTATCCCAAAATTATTCATTCAGTAATAATATTATTTCATATGCAAACTAACGTTACATACCATTACGGTCACTTCGGCTTTTCCTCAAACATATGTACCGCGTCCAATAGCCTAAAAACCAGCCTTCTTTATATCTATAAAATAATATCTATATATATCTATATATATATATATATATATATATATAATATATATATATATATATATAAGAATGGTGTTTTATAGCTATTGGACGGACAGGTACATATGTTTGAGAAGAAGCCGAAGTGACCGTAATGGTATGTAACGTTAGTTTGCATATGAAATAACATTATTACTAATGTTATTTCATATGCAAACTAACGTTACATACCATTACGGTCACTTCGGCTTCTCCTCAAACATATGTACCTGTCCGTCCAATGGCTATAAAACACCATTCTATATATATATATATATAATATATATATATATATATATATATATATATATATATATATATATATATATGTATGTATGTATATATATCGTAAAGTATTCCATTTTATTTCCTAATTTCGCTGAAAAGGTTAAAGTAATTGCAAAAAATCATAGTATTTTTTATGCAAATTTTTACTTAACATAATTAATTCTTTATGATTTTCAAAGATCCAATGTTCTGATGAAAAATCATTTATTTGAATAAGTGATTTTTCGTCGTAGGAATTGGTATCTCGAACAAGAATGGTAGAAACTAGAGGTTTTTCATACATGTAGCTGTAGCCAAGAAGATAATGGATTCAAGTAATCGGCATGAATAACATTTAGATACATTACCAAAGTATGGCTACATATCTAAAAAGTATTAAAAGGATCATGAGTTTATACTATTCAGAAAAACGTCGCTTGAATTTTATTATTAGATTTATATTTTAACGAAATGGCAATTATATCAATTTGTTCCATTATATCTTATGATTAATATACATACAACTCGAGGGTAACTGCGACTTCTAGATCTCACGTACCATTCGAATAATTTTTTTTCTAAAATAATTTGTTTCCAAAACATTATCATCATAGTATAAAAGATTTCTCAAACATTATTACACAAATCTTAGGTTTTCCCATTTTATAAGCAGATCCTAAACACCCTTACGTATTGTCCATAATTTCCTTTTAGAAACTGAGGGGAAAAGATTATTTTATTTATCGTTTCATCCACTGCAAACTTTTTGCTAAGAAATTCTAAACTACGTTTATGCCACTGCTTACAGTTTTACTGGATCTAATATAAGTTTTTGTGTTGCTGTGGGTTTAACGCCCCCCTCCCACCACCAAAAAAAAAGTCCTAACAGGTAGGAGGAGTTTGAACTAAGAAAACGTATATATATATATATGTATATATATATTATATATATATATATATATAGATATAGTATATATATATATATATATATATAGATACATACATACATACATACATATATATATATAATATATATATATATATATATATATATGTATATGTATATATATATATATATAAATATATATATATATAATATATATATATATATATATATATATATATATATATATATACTATATACATATCTTGTATTTCCAAAATGGTCCCAAATGATTGAATATATGAGAGACCCTCACGTGAAAAATAAAAAAGGTAGGCCTGGTAACCCAAGACTTTTCCGTTTTAACTTTTTTTAGGCAAAGCCACTTTCAGGGATGTAGTATTTTACACGTGAGGAGTTCTTATAGAATTATAGAGATATAGTATATATATATATATATAGATATATTAAGATATTATAATATACTGATTATATAGATAATATTAGTAAATTAGAAATATGTATATATATATAAATAATATATATATATATATATATATAGTATTTATAAATAGATAGCATCTATATAATATTATATATATATCATATATATATTATAATATTATATTATAATTATTATATATTATAATATTTAATAATATATTATATAATATTTATAAATATAATATATGTATATATATAGATATATATATGATATAGTATATATATAATATAATATATAGTATATATATATATATATATATATATATATATATATATATATATATATATACTATAGTATATTATATATATCTATATATATATACATATGTGTTTCTCACGCGTGTATTGTTTAAATAAACTATCAGTTCAGTTTTCTTGAAACTTTAAATTGGTAGTTGGTTATAAATGAAACAAGTTGTGGATATCTAAACTGGATTGGATCTGAGATCTTCTATTTATTAAATTCAACAGTGGGTTGATTGCCAGAGTCATCAAGAAAATATTATAGTTGAGGTAAAAAAAAAAAAGAAATTCATAAAAGGTTTTTTTGTTTTTAAACTTAATAGAATATTGTTACTTTCTAACTGAAATCTCTATATACAAATACAGGCGTTCAAGTGTTAATATAGTCATGTATAAATTATATTAATAAACTAAACAACAAACATTCTACACTTGGAGGTTATGCGACAGTTCTTTTTGGAGCACTACCAGAGAATCTAGAATCAGAGTTTACATTACAAAGCTATTTAGAAGCAAAAGTATCCCCTAGCGTAAAAGCAGCTTAATCAGATGTAACCGCAGTCACATATTATGAATAGCGAGCGGAATAAGCTCAAAGGGTCGTCCACCTGGAACCCCTGTACTCAATAGAGCTTATCATTCACAGAAAGGAAGAAAAAATAAGGAAGTTATCCGCGTTTAATGTATGATATTAATCTTCAGTCATTCCTGCTTAGATCAACTCTAAATCAATTTGGGGTATGCTCAGCTTTCAGCATCGCTCATTGAATATCAAAGCGCCTCAAGTAACTTCATTATTTTAAAAGGTTAAAAGACCGGGAGGACAGATTCATCGGGTTTCAAAGAATCTTCCAATTTCCATCGTACGAGAGACTTAATTGCATTTGCGGCATTCTACGAAGATGCATCTTCTCAGATCTGCATAATCACCAGCTTCTTTTCATCCCCGGTGGATATCCGTCAGCCATTCTCCCTCCCCCGCTCTTTCTTCCACTGCCCGAACGCCCTACCTTCTTTTGCTCGCCCGCCGCTTTTGCTTGTCCCTCTTCCTTTCATCGTTTAGGTATTCATTTCGTTTCCCCCGGCTTTCATTTGATCTTAATTCGCGTTTTATTAAGTGGTCCATCTTAAGGGATTTCTAATTATGATGTCGTAAAAGGGTATGGTCTTTGAGGAGGGCTTTGCTCTAGCTATGAGGAGAAGTCAGTCCTAAAGTTAATGGATTCGGGGAGGATTTAGTGTGTGACTTTTTCAGTGTGTCTGTATGTAAATATAAGTGTATATGTATATGTGTATATATACACATATATAAATATATATATACATATATATATACACTGAAAAAGTCACGTACTAAATACATGTAGCCTACCGTATTTGACGGCATATATGACGCACGGGCATATATGACACACAATCATTTCAGCAGGTCAGATTCAGGAAAAAAAAGTTTTAGTGTATTTAAGCATATATGGTTGAAATCACTGTAGATGTACATTACACAAGCAGAAACATAGCTGTATAAAAGCAAATTAGCAGTACAGGCAAGCAATAAGCATACACAAGACATATCAATAGCAGGAAATAATAACAATGCTAAAATTAATAATAATAATAATAATAATAATAATAATAATAATAATAATAATAATAATAATAATAAAAGCAATTTGGCAGTACAGACAAACAATAAGCATACACAAGACATCTCAATAGCAGGAAATAAGCAAGGTGTTAGTATAGGCATGCAAAGGAATCACAATAATAACAAAACATTGGACACGATCAGCGTTGCCAGATCCCGTACTTTGTAATCAATTGTTGTACAATAAGGCTTCAAAATGTTGTACAATCATAAGAAAATCAATAATTCATTAAAAATGTCGTACATATGGACTAAAAAGTCATACAAATTTGCTAATTAAATAAAAATGAAGGTCGTACAGCACTGGGTCATACATCCTGCAGCACTGGCAACGATCATACCGTAGTTTTATCACTCGCCAACAGCTGGCAAAACCGATAAGTCAGAGCGCCGATCAGCTGATGTTTATAAACGCTAGTCACAGCATTTCAGATTAGATTGCTTTCATTTTTACGAATTCATTTTTAAAGCATCGGTAATAATACAATAATACCAGCAATAAAATAATGATGCATGGAGTTTAGCGTAGGTAAAAGCACTGAGCGTATGCTGAGTTAGTGAGCGTCAGAGAAAAGATTAGCCTAGGTGCTACGACGTATGAGAAGCCGGGCGATTTTTTTAGGCAAAATTTTTGAAAAAAAGTGCGTCCTATATGCCGTCAAATACGGTATATATATATATATTATATAATATATATAAATATATATGGTATGTATGTATATATATATATATAAATATATATATGTATGTATAAGTATATATATATATGTATATTATATATATATATATATATATACTATATATAATGTATACTATATATGTATAGTATATAGTATATATATAATATATTATATATATATATATATATATATGTGTGTGTGTGTGTGTGTGTGTGTGTGTGTGTGTGTGTATTTAATGGAAAATTCCTCTTCTGTGACGATTAAACCTAGTGCCGAGCAATGAAAATATCCTATTGCCCGGAGAGTATTTACCCTATCTGTAGACTTTACTCTGTTAACAAAGAAAATAAACTCAAAGATTATTGTAACTAGTGATTATCCTAATTCAGAAGTAAGAACAATAACAGAAATGATCGAAATGTTACCTAGTTGAATTATCTGCAGAGGGTTTAAATGAGTGAATTGGTGCTGAATATTATCTGATGCCACCGATTGACTCGCTGAGTTAATTTGAAAGCGATCACGACAATCTTCACCAGTTCTGATTTTTAAAAATTTATATCGAAAACATAATTTGGAAATATATGCCAATACTAGCTTTCAAACAGTGTGACTGGTAACAGGTACATACCGGAAAGACTGCCAACTTCTAATTCTAAGAAGAGTAATAATAGTAAGTGCAAAGTAATAAATTATGAAATTTACGATTATTGTATTTTAAACTGTTCCTTTTCAGAACAGGAATATAAGTACGGCATTTCGTGTGTGACTAAGTTTGTCAAATTATTAATACGTTTGTGCAGAATATAAAATTTAATTTTGGGTGAAGACTTGCAGGCACATTGTAATTCCCATTTGGGAGTATCGCTTTTAACCAATTTATGTTAACAATGTGTGATGTAGAACCAGGGTTCCTTATTTGACATAGCTGACGATAAACGGTAAAGACACCAAGGGAGAAAAACACACGCGCAAACACACACACAAACGTTTTAATCTTTAAAGCAGCGGAAAACTTACCTCTTGATAAGGGATTGTGGTAAGAAACAACAGAGGCCGGAAATGTTTGAGAATTCCCAAGCATGGAGGAACAAGAGGAGAAACTTTCAACGAAGTTCGCACAATAGAAATTGTAAACATCAACACGAAAATAAGAGAGTTCACTTGGCAAATACTACGTGACCGCCAGTCTCCCGTGGCCACGCCGGGTTTTTATTCTCAGAAAGAAAAATAAGTTCAACTAAAATAATTTCAGCTATACGGATTGTGAGAATTAGTGAGGGGAAATCAGACATTGCGCATGTATGAATTTGGTTTGTTATGGAAAGAACTCTCTCTCTCTCTCTCTCTCTCTCTCTCTCTCTCTCTCTCTCTCTCTCTCTCTCTCTCTCTCTCTCTCTCACATACACATACTAACACACCCTCTCTTTCCTAAAGTAAGTGTCACAAATATGTATGAATTTGTATTTTCGATATATGGAATTCAAAATGCAAAATCACACGGATTTTGGATGAGGTTTAGTAAAACAGAGGAGAAATAGATACTAAAATGTACATTTTGAAAGTGCATTTCTAGCGAGTAGTTCTTGATAATACCTTTTTCTCTCTCTGTTTTATAAGTTATAATTATGAAAATATTCTACGAAAATTTTTCCTTTTCTACAGTCGTCATACTAATATTTTTTATCTAGACATAATTGTTAATATGACCTCAAGAACAATATCATTCTGTAGATCACAAGACACAATTATGGCAGAACAGATTTGATAATTGCCAGCATGATTATTTAAGATCTCTGATGGGCAGGTCGTATTATTTCCATAGAGTCTCATTAATGAGATGCAGATATATGGTTGTAATTGCTCGGTGTAAAAAAAAAACTGCATCGAATTGGCATCAACCATCGCGAAGGGAAACTCACGTAGCCAACGGGAACTGCCAAGGGTTTCGGCTATCCGATACGGGATTTTACTTTGAAAAATAATGCGATCCTAAAAATTTTCAGTCTACAGCATTCCTTTATATTCCTCCAACACTTTTACAAAGAAGATTCGAAATCTTTTAGTCAAAGTCGTTTGATGATTTTAGTTTGTATCTACGAACTGCTCTTTAGTGTTATTTAGGAGTTATGAAAACAGGAGCAATCGTCGTTACTAGACTCGAAACACGACTTTTCTTTAGATTTTTTCCCCAGGAGACACGTTAGTTTTACAATAATCACTTGATTATGTTCGTGGCCACTATCGAAGAATGTTTCTTTCTTTTTCATGCATACATTTATGGCTGCCAGAAAACGGTGTAACTAGTATTGTTATTGGTAGTCCCACAGTGGTTTTCTTGGGACCCATTGATTACAAACAACCCCATACTTCACAAATTGAAAATTAAGGACATGCAAACAACCTTCCTCTTTTATGCGTTGCTGTTGGGCACCTTTTTGTGTATGTGAAGAGTATGTTGCAAGATGTGACAGCTTAAAAATATGTTTGCAATGTTTAGCCCTCAAAAATGTACTAAGCGATATATATATATATATATATATATATATATATATATATATATATATATATATATATTATATTATCATGACCGCTTTTTTCCCCCAGACTCTTAGGTTCATAAATACTAAACAAAGGGACTGGAGAGGACTGATGGATTGCAACAACCAAAGGGGTGAGTGTAAAAGAAAATACTGAAAATAGATTAAAGCTAGTTTATTATACAACTATATAGTACATACGTTCAATGAGTAAAGGATTTAGAAAGCAAAATAAGCTACAAAAAAGCAAATATTCAAATGCCTTTGAGTTCCAAAGCATCGATTAGCAAAACATACGAAATCCAAACCAGCAGCAATACTAATAAAAGTATAAAACCAGCTTCAATACTAATGCAATAATAAAATACAATCTACACTTCAGTAATTTGACAGCCAAGCAATAAATTTTCATAAAAGATAAGTATACAATATATAAAGCCATACACTTGCTTATTACCAACTGATACTAGCTATAGTAGATTCACATCACTGGTGCATCTGATGTCTAGGTCGCTCCTGATTGGCTGTTGATAAGGCAGTCAAACGGCTGGAAACTCTCAGTCTCGAGAGAGAGTTCACATAGGCAGGATGTATGTGCCACCTCTCCTGAGGGGTAAACTCTCAAAAGTATCCCTCAGGAGAGGTGGAACATACATCCTGCCTATATGAACTCGAGAGAGAGACAGAGCTTCCAGCCTTGTCACTGGCTTATCAACAGTTAATCAGGAGCGTCGTAAGGGGCTGGCCTAGACATCAAATGCACGGCTGATGTGAATCTACTATAGTATGTCTTGCTCCTTACAGTATGTCTTGCTCCTTACCAACTGATACTAGTAGACTTACAATAAAAGGAAAGAGCCATACATTTTACTCATTACCAACCGATACTAGTAATCGTATAGTGACAAAAACTTGCTCATATATAATGAAAATTATAAATGACAAACTCGTTCATATATAACAGTAACTAATATACACTGCAAACAAATAAATTAACATTCAAAGATCCTTGAGGATGACCATCGAATACTGTCGAGACAATATCGACATCAAACACCAGACTACTACAGACTCGATGCGACAACTTCCTAGCTGCCACAGAAGAACACTTCCTCTGAACTGGTGACCATGGTTTGGCCACTACCTCATCCTCAGGAATGATAATGGTGTTCTCCTCGGCGGTCCGTAATGGATAACCAACACCTGCCACAACCAATATATCCCATCAGCAAGGTGATGAAGCTGCTGTCATCACCATCAAACAGGCGATCCTCCAAAAACCTGTTGCGCTGCTTTCCAAAACCAGATTTAATAACAAGAAAATGGAGAGACGAACGTCACCTCGTCCCCCCACGCAAAACACGAGAGGGCAGTCAAACAGTTAAACAAGGTTGTTTCAAGTAAATAACTCAAACAACCTGACAATATATATATTTATATATATATATATATATATATATATATATATATGTGTGTGTGTGTATGTGTATGTATGTATGAATATAAGTATATTATTATATATAATATAATATGATATATATATATAATATAAATATATATATTATATATATGTATATATATATATATTATAGGTATATATATATATATATATATATATAAATATATAATATATATATGTATATTAATAATAACATACATACTCTCTATCTCTACATAGATACACACACATACACACACACACATATATATGTATATGTTGTATATATAATATATATATATATATATATTATATATATGTATATATATATACATATATATATATCATATATAAAATAAAACCAAGGAAATTAATCATTTAGCACTGGTTAATCAAAACTAAACAAGTGACAACTCTCTTACCTTTAGTTGCTGGCTGTCTCTCTCTGCAAACGATATCAAGCTAGGCTGATGAATTCTCGTAAGTACAAAAATATGCTTTTTATTTCCCAAACTAGCTGAACATGATATGGAACAAAGTGATTAAAAGATGTCACATTAAGAACTAAGTCTGCCCACAAAAAACTGTAAATTATCATTCTATTCTCCTGAATTAGACTATGTAATCACTCCCAAACTCCCAAAAAATATTAATTACTACATTTCAACAGTCAAGTCTTTTAGAGAATCCCATTCACTAATAAAATGCCACGGGCCCATCTGAAACAAAGAGACATCCATTATATTCCCCAACACACAATTAATGTCTAATAAATGTATACACATTACACTTCTCTCTTTTCAAAAGCAACTTTTCCTAAGTCCTTTTAAACGTTCCCTACCTTTCGATGGGCTTTTCTTGACCCTGTGTCCTCCGTGTCCTCTCAGGAGAGTGTGCCCTTTCTCCCCAGTGTCGGGCGGTTGGATCCATCATTACACACACAAACACATGTACATAACCAGGCAAACCTTAAAATCACATAGCAACTACACTGTACAGATCCCCGGCCTCACAATGCACAATCATCAATTCCTTCATTTCAGCAAGCTTCGAAGAAGGCTTGTCGCTAGGCTCTCTCTTGTCTCTAAGCGAAGAAAGCTGAAGTATTACAATTCACCGACCCATTTGCTTTCTTCTTTAATATGGCTCGGCCACCTATGTCTTTTGTGCACTCCTATCGCACACCACATCAGCAACTAGTGTACAATGTTTTAATTTGCCACATTATTTAGGGCTACCTCCGTTGCTGGAAACCTTGTGCCTCGCCGGATGCACCGAAGTTTATGAACTCCTAATGTACAAATTGTGATCAGTATGACAGCTAGCATAACTGCAATCACTGGAATTGTGTAACGTTCGTTGAAGAAAAACTCATCCTCGTCACTATCCTCCAACGGTGGGATTGTAACAATCTCCACTGCAAGCGGAACTCGAACCGCCTCATGGTTTCCATGTAAGGGTTTCATAAACATTTTTGTTGACGAGATGTAGACACGACGGGTAAGCACCATAAACCATCTCAAAACAGCACGCACCATTATTCAGTTTCTGCGACCCTCGTAAGTGTATCCAACAGCCCCTCGTCGCCAAACTGTAGATTCGACGTTTTTTAATGAAGTAAATGTGGTCACCACCTTGTTGTCAAGGAAATATTCCGTGACTTCCAAGCAAGTGTGACTCATACCCGCCTCTTAGAAGATTGTAGACTCCTGATTTATCCCAGAACATATCCTGAGACGATCCCCCGATGGCATCACATCCATTGCAAAGGCAATCCATAGCATCGTCACTCGTGTGTAGACTCGACCTCTGGTATTGTAGAACCAAGCCGTTTCCATCGTCACCATCACATGGAGTTGGGAATTCTCTAAAGTCATCGTGTGTCCGTATTTAAAAAGTGTACATGATCATAAAGTAACTAAAGTCTTGCTTTACTACACAAATCCGTCCTTAATTAATGTGACCCACCCAATCTCATAGTCAAGTATTAAAAATTCCTCACTAAACAAAGTATAATCTTTACCCACTGAATCCTCACAAGTAATCCTATATCTGACAAACATACTATAAAAAAACCCTATAATGTCTAATAGCAAACCCCTATACTGTTTATATAATTAACCTCCATGAAATATAATGCTGAACACCCCTTCTATCTATTTCATATACCCGGATAAATTATACCTCCTGTCTACAGTAGAAATGCTATGTAAAGCTTAACCACGATTATGAATATCTCTCGTATGAAAAGAAAAAACAATATTAATAATAACAATAATAATTGAATTTTCCCCATTACAAAATGTACACCGAGAAAAAAAAGATATATATAATCCAACGCCTTCCCCCATAAATGCAGTATGTATCGTTATGGAATTTGCTACTGCAACATATCTCATCGACCAGAATCGACCCCTTACATACATCACCATGGAATGTCATCATCAACATCTCTGAAAACAGTGCAACTCTCCGAGTAATCAACTCCGAAAGGAAAAAATCAGCAACCAGACTCATCACAGCATTATCAGCACTAATCCACCTGTAAGGTGTTCAAATCGCACTATAGATTTGTCTAATCAAACTTGCAACCTCAGAAATCATTATTCTCCAAATAGCCCCAAAAATTCCATACTAACACTATATAACAACATTTCACAAAATTATCCCTAGGATGTCACCAAAGGTACCCAATTAGATATCTAGTTTATATTATGTTATTTACTAATATAAAAAAAGTTTTTAAATAAATGTGAAATTATACTTTATAAAGGCATGCATATATAAGCAATATTCTCTGTAAAGTCTTTTGTAAATATTTGTCTATGTATTTATTTAATATATATGGCTCATAGCTGAAATATAGGATACAATTTAATTCAATTCTTATAATGAGAATATGCATAATGTGACACAGCTGAGTATTAACAGACAGCCACCGTCTAAAAAAAATCCAACAAGATTTAACATACTAATACAGATTCTGAACCTCTCAGTTATTCACATAACAAAATAACAACCAATATTGCTAATATTTCTTTTTCCTAGCTAAAAAAAAAAAAATAAAAAATAAAAATAAAGTAAAAAGAAGACAAAATGGGAACGCCTTACAAGAGAACTAGAACCCAATCAAAACTTCTGGATAACATAAGAGGCGCCTGAAGGAGCTTACAAAGAAAAGGAACGAGGCAACTGGCGTCAAAACCTCTTTGATGTAGAAAATCTCTTTTGGCCAAAGTCTCGGAAGTGACTTGAAAGCAATCACAGTAACCATTCCCGCTCTGCATTTTTCAGCAAAAATATAGATCATTCCCTTCTTTCAAAACGTCTGGTATATACGTAGTTTTCTGAAAAAAAGAAAAAAACTGACTTCGTAGCTTTTCAGAATTTGAAAACAGTACAAGTTTCAGTGTACAAGCGTCCGTATAGTAAAATATAATAATTTTTTTTAGGAATTGATGGTGTTCACTAACTTCAAGAAAACTTCAAGAAATTAACTTGTAATTTCCCAACCAATATCAGATTTAAACATTGAAATTATTTACACCAAAATTATGTTTAGACAAAGTTAAGCTCTTTGTTCCCTATTTTGTAATTACCAGACAGAACAACTTTAACAACCTATTTACCTATCATTCACTTACATATTGACAATCGCATATCCATTTATCTTTCTATCTTACTACGTAGATCTAAGGTATAACTGATATTTCATGATTGTTTGCGTTGAGATATTTGCTTGTTTGAAATGCCAAGTTGATTGCGAAGGTGAAACGGGGAGAAAGTTAATTGTTATCATGAAGCAAACATTTACTCAACTTATTGGTTCTCTTTTTGGGATCTGCTTATGCAGTACTGTTCGGTTGGATATTCCGAAATTAACCCACGATTCTAATGCTGTTTGGATGAGTAATGGTTTAATGATGTTTCTCCTGAATTGTTTATGGTAATTGACTGGATGAATTATTTTCAAAGCAACTGATGAAGGGGATATGAATCCAAGAGCAACCTTGAGCAATTACCCTAATTAAGATCGTAATTAAGATTTAATATTGATTTTCAATTATTATCTCAACACAATAAGGGATAATCTATTTCATATTTGGATAAAACAAAATATACGAACAACGGAGATTTTCTCGTGGATTTTCTTACGTAAATGATATGCTTGTATTTTCATTAATGAAATAACTAAAACTGATGAGCAACTTATCTAATTACTTGGATTTTCACTTACGAAAATGCAGAAACTGTATTCTACACAAGCCAAAACAATGAGTAGAAAATGTTTCTGAGGATGAGTAGCTGATAGTTCTAGTAGCCCTTAAAAGTTTTTTTTTTTTTTTTTTTTTTTTTTTTTTGTATGGTGTTTTTACGTTACATGGAACCAGCGGTTATTCAGCAACGGGACCAACGGCTTTACTTGACTTCCGAACCACGTCAAGAGTGAACATGTATCACCAGAAACACACATCTCTCACTCCTCAATGGAATGGCCGAGAATCGAACTCGCGACCACCGAGATGGGACGCCAACACCATGCCAACCACGCCACTGAGGCGCTCTTACAAGTTTTGATAGGGTAAATGATTTCTATTTGATGGCTTTAAACACTGCTTTCTTCTTGTACATTGCTTTCTTCTTGTGGGAATCCTGCGTCTTCTCAAAGCATAAAATATCGTAGGTAATTTTCACAACAGGGAGCGGATGAAAGTAATTATTTGCCATTAAGATGATCATTAGCTAGAAAACAATTCTCTTTACATGAAGTATATGCTAGTTCTACTTCAGTCGCTGATTAACTTCGGGAATTATTTTTCTTGTACGATATCTTAATAAATAACAAGGCTTAATTTTCAGATTAACCAGTACTGAAGATTACGTCTGTTTACTTTCTCTATAAATAACTATGGAAAACAAGTATGTAGATTCTTCACCTTTTCTGTATTTCAAACAGGTAAACTCTTCACATACTTGTGTAAATTGAAATATGAGGGGGAGATTGCTCTAAAAAACTGACTGAAATTGTACGGAAAAATTAAACTTTATACCTCCCTTATTTAACAGAGGAATTTATTTAATGACAGAAAAAAGTCATTTCAAGTGAAACGTTTTAGAAAATTTAAAAGATTACATTGAT
This sequence comes from Macrobrachium nipponense, assembly GCF_015104395.2. Lineage (NCBI taxonomy): Eukaryota > Metazoa > Arthropoda > Malacostraca > Decapoda > Palaemonidae > Macrobrachium > Macrobrachium nipponense. The sequence goes on from NC_061089.1 coordinate 62,923,368, forward strand.
GACCTTGAATACTTCCTAGTTTGGACAGTTCTCTTTAAGTAAAATGCCACATAGGACAGCATCTTAGAAAATTTCATATAGAAGGCTGAACTATGGGCATAATTATCCATTAAATTTAAAAGAATAACTCAATCTACATCACAAGAGGCATAATTGCATTTGCCGCATTCTACCTAGATGCATTTTTCTCAGATGCCGATAATCAGGAGATTCTTTTCATCCTGACCCTTTGTCGTCCAAACCTTATCATATATTTTTTGTTTCTTTTCATACCAATGAAAGTTGGGTCAGAATCTGGCCCAACTTTCTTTTATTTATCGATTCGTATCCCATGCTTTTTTCATTTTCTTTTTTTTTTTTCTTACAGACTTGAAAGGACTTTTAAATTCTGGTTTGTATATATACCATTTATTATTGTTGGTTCAAAATATAAAACTAATTTCATTAGCGCTGAGTCGGACCTCAAACCGGATTTCTTAAAACTTAGGTCTTAAGTGATGATTAATTCGCCCTTCGAAGAGGTGGTGGTTAAATGGATAAGAAAACGTAGAGGGTACAGATTTTCGTTACATAAAATATTTACCATGCCAGGTAACCTTCCACATTGCAATGAAATGAACTCATCATGTGACCTTGGATCGCTCACCACACAAATATATATATATATATATATATATATAATATTATTATATATATATTTATATTATATAATATATATATATATATATATATATCTTTATATATATATATATATATATATATTATTAATATACATATATATATATATATCTATATATATATATATATATATATATAGGTAATATATATATATATATATATACATATATATATATATATGTATATATATATATATATGTATATATATACTATATATATCATATATAATATATACATATATATATATATATATAATATATATATATATATATATACACTAAAGTAAAAACCATAATATACAAATACGAAATATTGACAGAAGCTACTGACCATTTCAAGGCCTGCGATGCATAGGTTTTCTTAAATATCTTTTTAAATATCAACTGTATCTTCTTGAAATTTTGGCCCAGCATGTTTTAGACCTTCCGCTAATGTATGGCAATACAACTAAGTATCTAAAATTATTAATAATGGCACTTTACTCTTGAACATTTCCAATTTTCTTTGCATTTGGCTGAGACTTTCGGACACCGTTAGGAAAGACGGCCCTGCCCACTTCTTTCTCTCCCTGTTAACAAAATATGAATGAAAGTGTACCGTACTATGATTATGACGTATAGTGTTTTACATTTTTAAATTACTTTATGGATTATTGTTTTATGTATCCAAATTAGTTTATGCAATAAAGTTTATTTGTGTTTCATTATTTTGGGAGATTATTATGACCTCTTGATATATTTAGAGTATATATATATACTGGAAAATATACCCGCTGAAAATTGGAGGGGCAGTAGTTACAAGCTGTTCAGGTGTGTTTAGATTGTCGTCCGCCTTCCACCCACCCATCCTGAACTCAATGCCATCGAGCAGGTATGAGCGCATATGAAGCTATATGTACGTTCATCGTTACGGCATTTCACCAGGGCAGACCTAAAGGCCAGATTGGAGGAAGCAAGGCTTGCTGTCACTAAATAGGTGTGGAAAGGAGCTGTTCAACGAAGTCAAGCTTTCGAGAACGAATACTGGCTTACTGACAACATCCGGGATTGCATAGATCCAATCGTTGTCAACGTCGCCAGTGATGACGAGGACGATTTGTTTCTAGACAGTGATGGGGAGTGAGCTGAAATATCCTTATACATGTGTATATATATAGTCCTGTAATTAATAAGTTTTGATATATTCATCCACCAGTTTTTTATTTTGTATGTCTATGCTGTTTCCATGGTTATTGCAAAAATTTACTTCAAAATCTGTAAAATTTCTGTATATATTGCACATACTTTATTGGATATATATGATAAAATAATGTATATAGTGATCTTACTTTTAAATAAACTATGATCTCTTTTTTTTCCTTCCATATTTATATCTCCAATAGTAATCTAAAGTTGCCACTACCACACCATTCTCATAGAAATAGATAAGAAAGGTACAAGATAAATAACAACATACAAATGGCTTTATGAAAAGTAATCAATAATAAATGGTAGTTCGTGTACATTTTAAAACGTAAAAAATACATATGGTAGTACACTATTCCATTCATAAGTATCAGACAGAGTAAGAAAGAGAGGAATGGGCGGGGCCTCTTTACCAACTCTTTGGCTAAGCCAACGACAGGTGTTCGTGTATTTACAACTAATACTGAGGAAATTGAAAATTTTCTAAGTAAAGTGCCATAATTATTAATTCAGGGTACTTAATTATATTGCCATATATTAGCGGAAGGTGTAAAACATGTTGTGCCAAATTTTCAGGAAGATAGAGTTGATATTTAAAAAGATATTTAAGAAAACCTATGCATCGCAGGGCTTGAAATGGTCAATAGTTTACAAGTACTAAAAGACTACCTATCCGTTCAGAGGAGAAGACCAAAATGATTAGAAACAAACGTGAGGACCGACCGAACTACTCTTCAAGCCAACGAAAGGGGAGGGGAGTGGCAGAGACGTAATTGTTTAAATTAGGTGATAGGTGTCTAATGTAAAGTGACTCAAGTGTTGAAAGAAAGGATGCTTGGGTTGTTGAGGGGGGCGGAGATAAGAATTTAGAAACCATCCTATTAATAATGTTAAAAACAAATTGCTTTGGGTAAGAGTTTGCTGTAAAAAATTTCAGTAGGTAGTATTCAATTTCATTATGGAAAGCAGACTAGTCCGAAGTATATTTAAGTGCTCTATGTATGTATGTATATATATACATACACACACACACACATATATATATCCAATATATAGATATATATAATATATATTAATAATATAATATATGTATAGTATATATTATATATATATATATATATATATAATATATATATATATATATATGTGTGTGTGTGTGTGTGTGTGTGTGTGTGTGTGTGTGTGTGTATAACTGAATCACGAAAGTTTGGAACGTGATAAATCCATAAATAAAGGTATAAGCCATGAGTTTCCGCAAGATCTTTCGACGTTCAAACGTCCTTTACTTAGCAGATGAACTGACTTACATGAGGAATTGACAATACAAGAAAGGTCGTATAACTGGCAAATAGGGATTATAAAGAGATTAGTACCTAGAATCCGACACACCTGGAAGATGAGTAACCTTCCCAAACAAGCATAAACATGGGTACAATTAAAAAAAATATATACAAAAAATATTAAGACAATCTGCTCAGACCCAAGGACAAGACAATTAAAGGATTATTATAGGTGACAGCTATTCAGAACTTTGGTAAACAAAAACATATTCACAATACATAGACAACGAAGATATCTATAAAGCAACTAATTACAGACTTAAATAAAAATTAGTTGCCTTAGAGATATCTTCGTTGTATATGTATGTTTAATATGTATTGTGAATACGTATTGTGAATATGTTTTTGTTACCAAAGTTCTGAATAGCTGTCACCTATAATAATCCTTTAATTGTCTTGTCCTTGGGTCTGAGTAGATTGTCTTAATATTTCTTTTTTAATTGTGCCCATGTTTATGCCTGTTTGGGAAGGTTACTCATCTTCCAGGTGTGTCGGGTTCTAGGTACTAATCTCTCTATAATCCCTATCTGTCAGTTATACGACCTTTATTGTATTGTCAATTCCTCATGTAAGTCAGTCATCTGCTAAGTAAAGAATGTTTGAACGTCGAAAGATCTTGCGGAAACTCCGTTGTTTATTTTCCCTTGTGGCTTATACCTTTGTATATATATATATATATATATATATATATATATATATATATATATATATATACACACACACACACACACACACACATATATATATATATTATATATATATATATAGATATATATATATATATATATATATTATATATATTTGTAGTGTTGTCTTGACAAAATAGTATTATCAAACATTTCAGTAAAGTTTGCACTCTAAGATATTCAAATTTCAATGATAATCTTGCCAGATGTAAGATCCAAAGTCTAAATATTTTGATGTATTTACATCTGCTATTAGGCAGTACCCATCTAGCATTGTAATCACATAAAAATTACATTAACTTACAGTCTCCACAGAGTTTTGCCGTGCCTAAGGTAAAATTTGATCCCAGGTTTTTTCTGAACAAAACTTTCAAATCGGCAAACCCAGATTTTCGAGAGTAACGTGAAAATACTGGATGGCCAACTTTGTTGGCAAGAAATGAATGTTACTTGAAAGACGAGTTTACTATCCTTAACATGCTCCATATTCAACACATAGTTACAAAGAATTACACAACGTATAGTTGACATCAAAAGCTACAATAATTAATTGCTAAAGTTACTGGATATGAAAATGAACGATAACAAAGTAAACCTTTATTTTATGTTAGTCACATGATGTTTGTTCTGGCTACTTTCGTTGAGCAGCAATAGCTAATATCTTCCGTTAAGTAAATATCTATAAGAAAAACAAGAATATTGTACTTCTTAAATCTAGATCAAACTGTGAAGATAAGAAAAGGCTGAATCTTGGACATATAACGCAAAAACTACTCAACAGCTAAGCACATGTCTAAAGGGGAAACTGGACTAATACCGTCTTTGATGTAGAAAATTAATCTTGCCGAAGTCTTTGAAGCAACTTGAGAACAATCACGTTTACAGGATTGATATCCAATGAATATCAAACTAACACTGACAGAGGTCATTCCCCTCTATGCATCTGGGAAATGGGCAATATGAAATGTTCTTAAAAGTTATTCGGAAATCGTCCCAGCTTTTAAAAAAGATAAATAATAGGTAAGTGGGTTTTAGAGCATAAGAGTGCATGACAAGTTGTAATTGCATTTTTTTACCGACCGTCGCTTTGGCAATATAACAACTTTTTTCTCTCTAAATCTCCACCCTGAATTTTAGAGTTTAACTTTATTAAGCTACTTTTTATTTTTTTAAATATCAAAGGTGGTAGTTATGAACAATCGGCGTAGCGATTGAACTCAAACTTTGGAGAGAGAGAAGTAAGTGATTTTTAAAAATCATGCTGCAAAGAAAGTACCTTATGGGCAGAGCAAGGATGACAAATCGCCAGGCATAAAACCGCTTTAATTTGCCTCTGTGTCTTCGTAAGAAGACGTGAGATTAAATGTGTAAAACATTCATTCGATGTATTAATGGAATGTAATTTAGGAATGTATCAGATATAATTTGATAGCAAATTCAGTAATAGCTGTTATGTGAACGTATAAAACTTTTTTAAAAGTACCAAGAAATGTGCGATTCAAATCGATACATCAAACGAGAAAAATGACCTTTATTAAACAAGTCTCATGCAGTTATGCACTTCCTGATTCAAATATATATAGACTGCTGGCTTTGCTTGGGGTAGTTCGGTCATTTAAATTATTATCACGGGCCGCTTTAAAGGGGAGAGTATCACAAACTGACTTAATTGTACGTTCCAGCTGGCTTTCTTTGTGTACTAATTCCGCAAACTATCTCTATTTTATCATCTCGTTTTCCTAAGAACAGATGATTGATTCTCGTCAGTTCCATGTCATTAGTCACAAGTTTGTTTTAATTTTTGAAATAATGATACAAACATTCCTTTCAGAATTAACTATTGGAGTTGAGGTTATTTTTTTTCTTCATAATAGAAATGACGTTTTAAAGTCTAAAATTTAGAAATAATTTTGTTTCAATCGCGTAATGAGAACTTTTGGTTTAAGCTGGTACCTCTATCAATCCATGACCCATATGTGTGACGCATTTTACATTATAGAATAGGAAGAGCATAAGTGATCTAAAAAGTTTGTTTGATAGATGCAGCTCTGTTAAATAAATCTTCATTATAAAAGGGAGAAAACTCTTGGATTAAAACAAAACAAAGTGCAAGACATAGCAACTCCATACCGAAGAATTGTTAGAAACTATGAAATATTCCCATCAGTGAATTTTTCTTATGCTAAAAAAGAATGACAAGGAGTCTTAAACTATGAGAGTGACAAAGATATAAAGGCTAGTCCGTCAATTCCGTTGTGTTGAATGAAGTCTCAATGTTTTCTTCAATGATCATTCTTTGGTGTAAGTCTATAGGAGTGTCCTGAGAGCAGGAGATTCCTACTCACATATTTCTTTTGTTTGATTCTATTCAACACTAATGGAATATCTCCCCAAGAAAAAGTAATAAAACATGTTTTTATGAAAACTGTTGATATTTGCTTTCGCTGAAGTATTGATATTTCCAAATTCTATATCATAATCTATTAATCGTACATAGAATCCAGGATGATGCATGAGTTATAATGGAATCTATAATGGCAACATGAATTAAACTGGCTCATTTATGAGGTAATATTATAATCATGATAAAACCTAGCAGTATTTCAGGTTTTACAAAAAAACATTACCTTTTTTATTCAGTGTATAGTTGTTTTACTATATATTAATGTAAACTTCAACAACCAGTAATTTAAATTTCCGTTTGGAATTCTCGTTTACATCTTCTTCGTAAACATGTCCAATTATTGTCTATGTAAACTGTTTGTGTGAGTTCCTGTGTTATCTATTTTTATGTCCAAGAGTTAGTATCTAAAATTATCCTTTACTTGTTTTTATGCGTGATAACAGTGATACAAGAGATATCTTAAAAATTTGTGAAAGATACGAGATATTGTAAGTGATGAATCGTGCTATAAGAATGACTTAATATAAAGCATATCACAAAGCTATATAATATATTTTAGTGTACTATATTCTCTTCAAGGCGTCGCAAACCATAAAGGTCATTTCATCTTCAAATGAAGACGATGCACATTAGCAAATGTATATGCAAAAGTTACAAATCAGTCACTTCGTCTTCCTTACTGACGTAAAATACCATGATGCTTTAAGATAACGTCATTGCAGAAATCTACTCGTGATTATTTTAATTTTAATATTTCCTTTCTTACAGGAGGAGCACAGCTTCCCTACTTTTGTTTATATAGGCAACTTCTATATCACTGGGGATTGCCTTTACATTATGATGCCAGTTTATATAAACAACAGTATAATCACCTCAAGGTGCAAATCACATACTGGGTACACGTACTTGAACAAAACGCATACATGAAAAGCACTTTTTAAAAAGTCCTAAGACCTTTAGAGGAGGATAACTGCAACAACCACCTTCACGCAAAAACGACGACTAGAGAACAGAAACCAAATGATAGGATGCAGTTGGACTGAAATGCTTAAAAAAAAAAAAAAAAAAAAAAAAAAAACTTGCCCAATCCCGTCAGCGCGAAATGCTACGGTTGCTAAGACGTTTTCTGCTGCAAAAAGTTGATATGGGAGATTTTCTCTAGAGATTTGTTGTTAGTTGTTGCACAATCGGGAAAAACCAAAGGGATGAACAAAGTTCATTGAAGTTCAGTTGGGTTTGGAAGAGATACATCCAGCTACACTCTTAAGACTTTTGATACTATCACAGAGAATAACGGTAAAAAATAAAATAAAAGAAACGAAGAGGATGGCAAACTTTCCTCAAGATAACAGCCATGAGCAGAAAATATGCGCCCACATTTTTTGTTCAGATTCTCCAATGGTTAGTTGTATATTATTAAGAGCCTTGCTTTACAATTCTACTGATATCATGGGATTGCCTTGTTCACGGAAAATTTAAGTTTTCTTCATAATCCTGGGCCTAGAAGCAACTGTCACCTCTCAGTTTTTATAAAGTTTAGCTAAAGAGACAAACAACAAACGTCTTTTTCTGCTGTATTCTCTTATCTTCACACATCCGTTCGGTTTAATTTGTACTGATCGCCTCAGATGTTATTTCTTTTCCTTTTTTATTTTATTAATGCGATTGCAGTTGGTTTGCCTCTCTCCATTTATCTCTGTACAACCTTAATTTATTTACTTCATATATTTTATCCTCTCACCCCATCTTGGTTTCAGAGACTAAATACAAAGAGACTATCATAAATAAATCTATTTTACCATTTTTTAGAATCATTACCAATTTAAAAATAAACCTGATATCCGGCCTCCGATCCCTTCTGCAATCTATCCTTAATTCACTTATGTAGACTTTTTATTTTTATTAATACTACTCAGTTTTCATAGACCTTGTTAATAAAATTCCAAAATCTTTCTGTTTTCTTTTATTCACATTCAGCATTCACGTTTTACTTAAATGAAGGAGAGTTGGCTCATCAATTCGCTCATACATTCCAAGCTTTGCTTCTACAAATGCTTCATGTGTCTTGAAAATATTCAGCACATACCCTGTACGGTCAAGCTGGACTTTTCTTTTAAACTGGCCATACATTTCTTTTAAAATTAAAACAGCATAAATATTCCGTCAAAATTGGGCAAACATCTAATGCAATATTCATTCATTTAAGTGAAAACAACCATCGGATAAATTGGATTGGTAGTTCAGTAATTGCAAGATCAAAAGATGTCTCATCACGAAATCTTTTAGAATCTGCCATAGTACAACTTACTTCCCATTGTAATTTTAATATTAGTCGTGGCCTGTTTCATTTAGACCCTTGTATTTGTAACATGTTTAAGAATGACCTCAAAGATATAATTACAAACTTAAATACAAATTAGTTGCCTTAGAGATCTTTTCTTTGTATATGTATATTTAATATGTTTTGTGAATAAGTTTTTGTTTACCAAAAATCTGAATGTGGTCAGCTGTCGCCCTGTATAATCCTTTAATTGTCTTGTCCCTGTGTCTGAGCAGTTGGACTTAATCTTTTTGTTCTTAAATTGTACCCATGTTTATGCTTGTTTGGAAAGGTTACTCATTCTCCAGGTGTGTTGGATTCTAGGTACTAATCTCCTTATAATCCCTATCTGTCATTAATACGATCTTTCTCATGTAAGTCAGTTTGACAGCTAAGTAAAGGATGTTGAGTCAAAAGATCTTGCAGACTCTTCGTTGTTTATCTTTCCTTCATGGTTTATACCTTTTATATAGTATATATATATATATATATATATATATATATATATATATATATATATATATATATATATATATATATATATATATTGTTATGTTTGTGGTTCTTTTCAAGAGCAACAGATCTGAATTTTGGTGTTTCAAGGCCAAAATGAATTAAGGAACCATAACTCAAATGAAAAAGTTAAAAGATTATGGCTTAAAGCCGGCTTCAGGGTGAAGGAAATTAGGTAAACTCACAGGTTTAGCGTGATTACATATATTTCACTACTCTAAGGATACTGAGGTAATGAGATCAGCTCACTGCTGTAGACTGGTTAGGAGGACTGGAATACTTGGTCCCGGTGGAAATAACACAGGGGAGATATCATGAATTCCTAAGTCACACATATACAAATATTCACTTCCCACAACGAGGCACATGGCAGGGCACCTAGAAACAGATGTTATGACAGCATCAATACACTGGTTACAAGCACGCGGAGGGGATCGGAAAATGCATTGAAGACTGAACACGATCCCTTTTGTGGAAGTTACGTTACTGAGTAATCACAGTGATGTATGATAATAGCTTACACAAGATGAATGTTACATCCCAGAACTATAGGAAAACTAATCACTATGGGACACTTAATACTCAAAAACAACATGGGAGGACACTTACAGCATCACCATACTCAAAGGGAGTAGCAGGTTATTCGGTACAATGGCTGGGAGTGATGCTTGGGGGGTGCCTAAGGACCATAAGATGCTTATAGCAATGAAACGTCAAAGAATCAGAAAATGAAAGACACACTGCCTTAAACCATTAACTTCACACTGTACCTGATAGCCTGGGCTCTTCCATCTTCAATGGTAGCACTGTTGAGGGAAAGCACAATGGAGAGAGTAAATCAACATGCAGAGCATTCCCAAGGAGATATGGGGGAGAGACTGTCCTTCAGGATGGGAGCCGGCCGTCTAAGGCCTTTCCTTCATCTGCAAACCTTCTTATAATCTCAGTCCTAGCCCTACTTCGGAGAAATCCTGTAGGTGGCAGATGTTCCGTCCTCTCATGGCTTTCTCCGAATTTCACGTGCCTACCATGTGGTTCGGACAGCTGGGCTTAATTCCTGGGTGCTCAGGGCACACTTAATTCTTGGGCGTTCAGGGCACGTGCAAAAGAAAATGGCTGGCAGCAGGGTTTGTGAAAGAGAAAGCTGTGAGTCAGAGATCTTTCATAGAGGTAGTGGAAGAATCATAGAGTGGCTACTGATTTTTAATTAATGTTATGTTACTTTGACTTGGGGATGTTCATAATTTAGAACAATATATATATATATATATAATATATATATATATATATATATATATATATATATATACACATACATAGATTCATACATACATACATATACAGGCTGTTTCGAAATTTAGAGGCCCCCCGTTCTACAGCATAAACTGAAATTGATATGGACAAAAACAAAATTAATTCAGAACAGATATTTATTTAAGCTTCTCTCTGAGTATTTAATATTTTGTGTGGCTTCCATTTGCCTGTGCCACAGTCTGCATTCTTGAGGGGTATGATTTCAGCAAATCACAAAAAAGCTGAGACTCACACTCCATTTCCCTGAGCACTTCGGTTACCTCTCTTCGCAGGTTGTTGAGGCTTGGTATACCATTATAGTTCACTGTGCGCGCTTCAACATGATCCTTTAAAATACTACCAATGTTTTCACACACATTAAGGTCAGGGGAGCTACCTGGAAATTCGCTTGACAAGAGAAAATCGATACCACTGTTTCCAAGCAAACCTGTGTCTGAAGAGCCTTGAAACATGGTGCCTTATCATGCAAAAATGTGATTTCTTCAACAGATAACACATTTTCAGGATCTTTGAGGAAAGGAAGTACTCCACCAGTAAGCACAGTTTCTCTGAAGTATTCGCCATTCCATGGCTGTCCTTTTTCTTTGATGATCCACATTAACTGTTTAGCTGTGAAACAGAGAAAAATTCCCAAGCATTCAGGAAATTTCACGACTTGGCAATAGCAGCCCAAATGATGTCATTTTTATGATTTGTCTTACTGACTGTGTAAATGAAGAATTCATCTGATGTGGCAACAGGGAGAAAGTCAGCATCCAAATCTTTAAGAAAAGAACCACAAAACCATGCACGGTCTTCTCTCTGTTGCTGACTGATGTTGGGCTTGCTAATAACATGAAATGGCTTGATACCAGATTTTTTCAACTCACGATATACAGCACTATAACTTCTCTTCTTTCCTCTTTTTGCTTCTAGTTTGAGCACCAATTTACATAAAGACTTTCTTGGTCTACCCACTGCCTCAGCTATGATGTCTTTTGACTCCTGAGAAAGGACTTCAGGCCTTCCAAGATTCTCACTCTCTTCGCGATGACAGTCATATGGATTTTTGTTCCAGTTTCTTTTAACAAAGGATTAATCTCTTTTAATGTATTTAGCTATCCAGGAACGTGAAATGAAGGATGCGCCAGCATCCCTGGCCTCTCTGAAGTTTACAGCCCAGATTCGGTCAATCCATCTGATTTCCTCCGAGTTGTTAGCCATGGCTGTATCTAACTCCGTCACTCAGCCTGAAAATACAAGAAATGTAAAATGAAAAATAGCTTAATAGAAACTTAAGATAATGTACTTGGCGATATATATATATATATATATATATATATATATATATATATATATATATATATATATATATATATATATTATATATATATATATATATATATAAATATATATATATATATATATATATATATATATATATAATATATATATATCCTTCGGTAGTAAGGAGAGAGAGAGAGAGAGAGAGAGAGAGAGAGAGAGAGAGAGAGAGAGAGAGAGATGACTTTGATTGTAAAATCTCAGCGTGTAATATATACATCTATACTAATATATATAATATATATATATATACAATATATACTATATGTATATATATATATATATATATATTAATATATATAGATATATATATATATATTATATATAGTTATATATATATATATATATATAGTATATATATATATATATATATATATATGTATATATATATATATATATATATATATATATATATATATAGTATAATATATATATTACACGCTGAGATTTTACAATCAAAATCATCTCTCTCTCTCTCTCTCCTCCTCTCTCTCTCTCTCTCTCTCGTCTCTCTCTCTCTCTCTCTCTCTCTCTCTACCTGAAGCCTTTATCAAGTTTCTTTGATACGGCCTTAGTTTTTTTCTTTTCGTTTGTTTTCCACATTTTTCATCGCTCAAGATGAAGAATTGCTTTCCTCGCTGTTCTCTTCTTCCCTATGAATCTTCCCCTGACTTCTCCTCTGGCGCTCGAAATATCCATTGCAGTAATTCACTATTTCATGAAACATATTGGCATACTGTTATTGAGAATATTTGATTTTATTTATGGAACTGACGTCAAAAATACGACATTTAACTGAGTAGTATAGTTCATCCTTTAAAATTTTAAACCAGTGAAAGTTAAAGGCTACCTAGTTAACCTAATTCAATAAATTTGGCAAGGAAAATTACATTAATGTGTAATTCGCCAAAAACATTTTAGCAAAGAATCAGAATATAACGATGCTAAGATTTGATGATTAGGCGATAAATTTAAACAATGTGTGACTGGCTCATAATTAGAAGTAAACCTGCCCGTTTATTACGAAAAGTGCGCCCGTGCCTTTATTGTACCTAAATTCAACTGAAATAAACTGATATCTGATATAATTTCAAAAGTCAAACACAGTTTGCATAAAACAAAACCAAAAATTTGCGTCAAAATGTCAAAAGTGCGGTGATTTCTCACACGAAAGTTTTATACGATTATGAAATGAGCGTTGTACACATACCCTAACATAACATGAAATGGGTATTGCGACATGAACAGTACATTCAGTGTAATTAGAAATTTACTGATGAAACTGGGTTATGTGAAAAAGAAAACTGAAAGGATATCTAAGAACATTCTCAACTAAGGATGAGTATCCTAATGTTAGCAGCCCAGAAGGTGCTGAAAATAGAAGTGAAGGCCAACTTTTAAAAAAATATTGTTAATCTCCGAAAATGATGCACGATCTTCGATTACTTGATGTTAACATGATAACAAATTTAAAATTTATTCTAGATAAATTTTTCATATCCAGAAAATATGAACTATAAATTTCAGATAGACACATACACCGCCACACCATATTTCTCTTAACAATGAAAAAACTTTCTAATTAGGAGCCGGTATATTATTTTTGAAGAACAAGTGTTTGTATTAGCAGACCATCTGATTCAACCAACCACATAACTCCTATATTAAGAATTTCTTTACTATAATATTGTAATAGAGGAAAAGTAAGTCTAGATATTTTATTCCCACTGGACGCAAGTGCTGTACAGCAAAATATTTTGTTCACTGAATACAGAAAGAAATAACGAGCAGTGAATGCAGTATCGTTTCTTTAGCGAATGAATAATTGGTCTAACTTCTTGCATTACTAGAGGGGCAGGTCTTTTCATGTATATTAATTTCAATAATTATGTTCATGAAACCTCTCCGTTTGTCAATACGGTAGTAAATCAAAAAGAGAAAAAAAATGTCTACCTCTGTGCCCAGCAACTAACTAGTGGAAGTCTGTCTATGCAAAGGGCTCTGGAATAAGTATTTCATTCAAGGCCCAACTTTTACGGGACAAAACAACAAACGATAAGTTAGTCTGTTTTGTTCATTTAATGAAACGAAATCCCAAGGGAAACGATAAGCTTCCTAATATAACAAATAATGAAAAAACACACGAAGCCCGAGTCTTGGATTGTGATTAGTTTACAAACAAAACCGAGTGATATAGATTTTCCATTTTGATGAAAAATAAACAAAGCTTATGAACGCCAGTGACGTAAAATTTAGGGTAAAGGAAATGGGTTATTATAACCATCATTGACTAACAAAGAATCATACATAGTGGGCCTCGCTATCTAAATACTTTTAGCCAATAACTCAATTAGTTCGTTACTCTATAAAGATGGGTTATTTCCTGGTACAGTGACGAGGATTATTAAATTCTAAATCAGTATAGCATAAAAAAAGAGCAATCTCTGCAATTAGATATTGCGAGACCTAAAATAATTAAATAGCTTATTATTAACATCTAACAGACCAGTTACTTAAATTTAAAGACACTATTAATTCTGGTTGGATAGACCTATTCCGAAGTTTATAACTGTATAGATAATTTGGACGCTTCAGAACATGCTTTATAATCACCAATTTTACAGGTACTGTGGACATATAAAGATGGCACCAATTTACGAACAGTAGCGACAATTACCTAATTACCACTCGGGAAGACTTTCGTCTCATAATTATTTTGAAGAACACCCCTTCCAATAATCGTTATGAGTACACGCCTTTATTCCAATACCGTGTCTTTAGACACTCGAATGTTTTATGTGAGGACACATTCCCCAATACCATTATCGGAAACCCCGACCCAAAGCCACATTCAAATGTGCTGTATTCCTTCTGAGATTATAGTGTAAGGAACAATATGTTCCATTAAGGTTTATGAAAGAAAAGGAATAGAGAGACCTTTATAACGGCAAAGTTCCCTTTGTCTGGTGGCAACCTTATTTTGAAAGTTCCTTTTGCTTTGTAACAAATGCTTAAGCTGTTGTCGTTACGGAAATATACATGAAAAAGTTATCTGGGGAAATAGGGGTCGTAAAAAATCATATTTATGTAATATCCTCATCCTTAGAATATACATCACAAATAGGATTTGCGGCAATTAATCAACAACATCAAGCGTTTATTGAAGATAACAGCCATAAAAAAGAGAGGTGTGGTGGAAAAAGGCTATGTTAGATGCTGACGGATGTTGAGAGTGAAAATTAATCCTATATATACATATATATATATATATATATATATATATATATATATATATATATATATATATATGAATGATAATTTATCCTATGTACATATATATTATTATATATATATATATATATATATATATATATATATATATATATATATATATTATTACATATAGGATAATTATCATTCTTAACATCCGTAAACATTTAATATAGTCTTTGTCCACCACACCTCTCTTTTTATGGCAGTTATCTTCAATAAACGCTTTATTTATTGCCTATCCGGTCGTAGGTACAATCATGTTATCATGAAATGATTTCTGGACCTCTAGAAGGGATTTGCTCTGCAACATATGAATCGTACAATGGTTAAACAAAGGAATGTTGTGATGTTGTCGATTAATTACCTCAAATCCGTAAGCATCTAATATAGCCTTCGTATAAATATGTGTGTGTGTGCGTGTGTGTACGTGTGCGTCTCCGAGAGAGAGAGAGAGAGAGAGATGAGAGAGGAGGAGATAGAGAGAGAGAGAGAGATGAGAGAGAGAGAGAGAGAGAGAAGAGTACAAAACCAGACATACCAATATTTAGTTTAATTAGTAAGGCTTCAAAAGCTTTTACCATTAACAAAATATATATGACTGGGAATACACACTCATGTCAGCATAATGATTACTTGGAATCCGAGCCAAAACCACAGTTATGGAACAAATAAGTTTTTGCTATTTTGTTTGATTCATCCTTCTTCCCTCAAAGACTGAACAGATTGGGAAAGAAAAGGAGGGGCCGTATAATAGCTTTTGTATCATTAACACAGGATAACTCCTTAAGCCTAATTTACTGACTGATTTGTTCGTGTTCCCTCAAACCAAAAAATAAAAAGTATTTTCGTTGGAGAACTGCTAAAATAGATTACGCTGATTTTTGTGTGTGTTAAAAAACTTAAAATTTCCTAGTCTTGAAAGCCTTAGAAGTAAACTGGGATACTACGGAAACTCTTGAGTAACGGAAAACGTATCAGAGAGGACCATAAAGATAGGAAAAGGGAAACCCTTTAAATCCCCTTTGATGCAGAAAATAACTTTTAGCTGAAGTCTTTGAAGTAACTTGAAAGCAATCAGAGAAGCCATTGCCTAGTCGGGGGTTCGGTACAATAAAAAAAAATTACGTGTGGCTTAGATATTTAGATTACTCCTTGGACCAGGAATGCGATCTTGACAGCAGATTTTGAGCAAAAGAAATTCTAGCACTCTGGTTGTTTTCGGAACGATAATATGCGTGAAAGGTGCACTTGGCAATTTACATAATTTTGTTTTTGCTGGTTATCAACGTAACAGTTAGTCTTACTAGATGCTGCCTTACATTTACATTCATATCTACACTTATTTTTTGCCTTAGTTTTTTTTTTAGCGCATATATTTAGTAGAGTTGAGGAACTGACACCGAAACTGTACTATCCATCATGTTACTTAACATTTAGTAACACAAAAGTAGCAATAAGAAATTTTTCATGTTCCATTTAAATAACTAAAGGTTGTTGGAATCGTCGAATGCTTTCAATGCAAAAGTATTTTAACTAATACGTTTGCTTTGTGCTAATTTATGATACAAAATGTAACAATCCTTTTTGTGTGTGTGTGTGTGTTATGCCATCATAAATTTATTACAAGTAGGTAATTGTGTGATTGTAAACTTAACCTTGAGTATGATGATTGTTTTAATACGCAGGACTTATAACACTTATTTAATCCATTTAGTGATGAGAATACGAGATAAATCAAATTACTCCTTACTCAACAAAAACCATACATTACTAAGCATTCAACATTGTCTGCTTCCATTACAAACATTGTTTTCTGCGTGATACAATAAGGTACCTCGAGTAGTATTTTTTTATCTTTTTATCTTAAAATTGAATGTAGAATAAGATTAAAATAGGAGTAGAGAGAGAGAGAGAGAGAGAGAGAGAGAGAGAGAGAGAGAGAGAGAGAGATAAACTAAGGGGATAAAGCATATAAAAAAAGTTTTGAAAAGAACCTACATAGTTGTTACAAACTTCCAGATCCAAATATAGTGCATCTTTTCCGCAGGGCGCCTCTCTCATTTAAATTATGCTGCGGAAAGATTTAAAGGGGAGAGGCGACTTCCTGAGGCAAGAGGACATTTTTCATTTTGTTTTAATTTCCTTAATGAAGGCCTAGCGGACGCTCTTTTCCGTAATTTTCATCCGTTTTATTCTCCTTTCGTAATTTTGCTCATGCATAATAACTTAATAATTTCCAGTTGCTCTAATATAGCATTTTTGGGAAGTTAATCTGATCTTTGCGTTTTTTTTATGCACAACTGTTATATGCATTGATTTTTTTCCATGTATACCCGGCAATTTCATCAGTGACTCATTCTAATTAAGGGTGTAATTTTTCAGTAAATTTTTAACTTACTGTATAATGCTTTGTAACACTATACGCTATGTATTTGTATGCATACAAGCTTACAGTGAAATTGTATTTTACACTATGTTACTCTACGGAAGGAAGAGATATTTCACAAAATCAAAAGGCTTTATATATAATTATACATACATATACATACACACAATAATTTTACATATGTATGTATATAAAGGAGAGAGAGAGAGAGAGAGAGAGAGAGAGAGAGAGAGAGAGAATATTTACTAAAAAAAAAAATTTAAAGAAAAAATAAAGAAAAAAATAGGATGAAACCGTAGCATCCTACCAGAAACGGTTGTACAAGTTATTTTGTTTGGAGTAAAGAAGAGGAAACGCGTAATATCTTCTGTCCGCTATTTCATACAGAGGAGAGTTAAATGCAGCCATACACAAGTAAAGGGACAGAGATATAAGACAGCCAGACCCAGCGGATATGTCCCATCGGTTACGTAGTGTCAAGAGACATTCTCAGAAATTCGTTCCTCTTCCTTCCTTGGTGTAACTTTATGGGGCGTTACCAACAAGCGACGAATTTCCTTTGGGTAATTTCAAAATGAAGTTTTCTGGGAACCGAAGTGGTTGATTTTTCTATTTTTATAGGGATGTGCGTAGGGACGTAGATTTATGAAATTTCAATGTGAACGTGGTGAAAATCTCGTCTCTTGTCCTTGGGGATTGATCTTGAAAAGAAATTAACGTACAGTTTAATTTAAAAATATATTCACTAATTTATAGAGGAGAGATACTGTTATATAAAGAATGACATAAACCACTAGAGCATCACAGATGTTACACGACGTTTACATTGCCAAATGTCATGATTCTTAAAAAGTAAGGGACAATAAAGATAAACGTCAGGGGCTTGATAAACGTTTAATCTTTCTCAGCGAATTTAACGTAAAGTGTACTATACTTTTAAGTACATCCTGTAACATTTTCGACACACGAAAAGAAACGCTACACAGCATTTGATCAAAATAAACAAGAACGGAAACGTTAAGAAATGTATCTTCGAGTGGTGAGATCATTGCCCTTTTATTCTCCAGAGTCAGGGAAAGAATTTTATCCTATAACCCTGTCTTTCCTTTTACTTTAAATTACCGACGGGTTTCTTGACTGGCTTATTGATCAGAAATATACCTGTTTGTTTAAAAGTAATTTACTGTATAGTTAAAATTAAAGCCATTGGGAATCTTATGAGACATGCCATACACCAACATACTTATAGCGCCCCAGTGGCGTGGTCGGTACGGTGTTGGCGTGCCACTTAGGTGCCCGCGAGTTCGATTCTCGGGCATTCCATTGAGGGGTGAGAGATGTGTATTTCTGGTGATAGAAGTTCACTCTTGACGTGGTTCGGAAGTCACATAAAGCCGTTGGTCCCGTTGCTGAATAACCACTGGTTCCATGCAACGTAAAAACACCATACAAACAAACAAACCAACATACTTATATGATCCACTCTATACACATCTCTCTCACAACGTACTAATATGTATATAAATACCCATAACTTCATCCAACAATATATTCATTTCAGTTTAAGCAGACGGCAAATCATGCAAATGCAACATAGCCATAAAAGGACAATACCAAATCCTCACTGACGCTACCAAAGAGAAAATAGCATGATTTTTCAACTGAAAAAAGCATAATTTTTCAACAGGAAAAATGTGTAGAGTGTCAAGTACAAAATATCACAGCAACATAATCAGTAGGAAACGCAGCGCAAAGAAGAAAAAAAAAGCAAGAAACTCATGAGAGTAAGGTTATTAAAGCCCAGATGTTGGGCAACCTCGCAAGGGAGAGCATTTGCAGTTGCGTGTTGATTCATGAAGCGAGAAGACGATACGAGAAATTCTCTTCACAGAACTGTCGTCTAGTGTTACATCGTCTGCAGCGCAAAAGGACATATTAAGTCCAGTGCGGTCCTGTGGACTCGAGAGTATTTCGTCCCCCAGAGATGACGTCAACCACATTTTGCTGTGTAAAATCTGTCGTACCTTCAGGTATTAACTTGGCTTTGTTCACTTCAGTATCATTATATTTCACTAAATGTTTGTGTTCGCATAGTTTAATGTATCTTGCAATAGTTTTTCTCAAGTAAGAATCAGCCGCATGTTAATACAAATTTTATCTCAAAGTAACAATGAAACAAAATCTTTCATTGTTAAAGATTGTTAAATTCTTTACACAATGAAACAAAATCTTTCATTGTTAAATTCTTTACACAATGAAACAAAATCTTTCATTGTTAAATTCTTTACCTTTTAGTTTGCGTATTTTCTTCGTGTTCATCCTCCTTCCTCCTCCTCCTCCTCCTCCTTCTTCTCTTACAACTATCATTACTTATTTACCTTCCTGCAATCTCACCCCATTATCTACTTGAGCCAACTACACTCTTCCCACTTGCCTCAAACTCCCCGACCAAGTGGCCTTACTCACAGGTGTACTATATCTAGACACGCAGTTAGCTCAAGTCCGAGGCAATCTGTTCCATCAGGTTTAGTACTAGTTTGTTTTAGCTTACTCGGGGAGTAAGCCTATAAACTACTTTGTTGTTGTTGTTGTTGTTCTTGCTGTTGCTGTTCTTGTTGTGGGGAGGGGCGGGGTTAGGAAAGGTCTTTGGAAAAGCCTAAAAAGTCTGAAAAAGATTATTTGCTTTCAGTTAAAGATAAATGAATTTTTTGATTTAGGATTTATGATTTATTTATTAGAATGAAAATGTAAAAAAAATACATAATGTGCATGTTAAACAGTACAGAACAATTATTTCTAATAAAATATATCTGATTTATTTTAATTTTCGTTGGTGAAACAACATGCTATTTGACAGCAGATTTTAACAAGCGCCCCGAGTCTATTTGACGGCAGATTTAAGCAAGCGCCCCGAGTAAGCTGGAGGTCGGATCACGCCTTTTTTTTTTTTACTCGTGTTTATTTACTCCCGCCAATGAAGGTTACTTTGCCCGGTTTACACGTGCATGTTAAGAGAATGCCTCCAGAACGGTTGGCAAGATTCGGCAAAACAGGCCAAATAAATCAAGCAGGTCACATTTCCATATCAATTAAGATTTAGGAGGCACTATCAAAGATTAAAGGTTAAAGTTCAACATATCAGGTTTTTGGCGGCTTATTTGATCCGCAACATAATTGTGGTGCCAATTATAATGATAGTTGCATAACTACTGATCTTGTCAAATTTGATCTTTAAGGCCAAAGGTCAAGGTCACGGAAGAGGTTATACCTTTTAAACTTAATGCCGCCGTATAAGCCATGGAAAGGAGTCTTACTTATATTAAAAAAAATATATATACTTAAACTTAACAACATTGACATTATCATTCATTTTATCAACCGATTATGGCAATTGTAATTCCATTCTTATTGTGATTACTATTAAATTCTTTATGTGGCAAAAATCAAATAAAAATTGGAAAACAACTTTAAGAGAATTTTGAATAAATACTTTTCTTTGAATAAAAATAAAACTCTGGAAATATCAAATATTATTTAATCTCGCGCTATATTACGTCTTTGACCGAGGGTATTATTACAGGTATTAATATTCACTTTTTATTAAAGCTACTTCTATTCACCATATAGTATAATCCTTCCAAGACAAAATATTGTTATATGAATTGTACAATTCTTGTTATTTTCGGATGTGATAAACATCCTTGCTCTGAATAAGAATTTCTGTACTCGTCAAACTGAAAATTTGAATCCCGTAGTTTTGTTTTGTCCTTATGTAATGGGAAAATATATAAAAATTATCGTTTCTTTTTTTTAACATATTTTTTTCTGATTTAGCAAAAATATTGATTAGATTTTCTTGCTGGTGTCAGGGAAGGGTTTCATAGCGAAGATAACCATTGAACAAAAGAGCATTTATAGCGAATACAATTAACTTTTCAAGGATTGACTGATACATTCATCCAGTCAAATGAATGATTAATTTGTTATATGATAATGACATACCAACATTGGTGCATAGAATATTAAGGTATGATATAAATTCCTAATAATTTCTAGTGGCATAAATATATAAAAATAATGAGATTACGATTTCCGTAATCCCTTTTGGAGAGTTAAGATGTTCTCTCTCTCTCTCTCTCTCTATGTATGTATATATATATATATATATATATATATATATATATATATATATATATATATATATATATATATATATATATATATACTGGAACAAACCGGCTTTGCAGGTATATAACATACATCCATTCAGGACATCGCAGACAACCACATCAGAAGGGAGAAACATTTATTTGAGACGTTTCGCACATACAATATGCATCTTCAGTCTGTTGAGATAAAAACACATACATATTAACATTAAATAAAAGCAGGATTCTTAATATAGTAACAAATACAAGACTAAAAATTAACAAGTAAAACGAAAAAGTAAAAAGTACAAATAAAAAACAAATACCAAGGCGCAACTAACTGTTAGTTGAGAAGGAAGGAGGTAGAATGACTAAACTAGGGCAAGAAGTTAAAACGTTGACTATGCCAGATAAAGTGGAGAAGATGAAACTCCACTATTCAGTGAGGGAACAAGACGCTTAATATATGATGACTCTAGAGTGGTTAGGTAATCAGAGTCTTTAACTGAGCCTAAAATAGAGATGAGTCGTTTCTTCACCTCTATCTTGCAATTGATTGCGTGATTTTTTAGGTTTGAGTGTTCAGGCCTACTTAATTTTTGACCCGTCCTAAAACTAAAGCCCATGTGACTGCAGTATCTCATCTGCAGCAGCCTCCTAGTCGATCCAACGTAAATTCCGGGACATCCCGGGCACGTAAATTTGTATACCACGTTAGATCGCATGAACTGCTGCAGAGGATCTTTGAAGCAGAAAAAAGAGCTTATTTTGCTTTGGTTGTTAGATATGAGTTTTATCATAATTGATAGAATATTTCCAAGTGAAGAATTTTTATTTCATGGTTTTAATAAGCTTCTTTTTAAGCAGTTTTTAGAACTTGCCGTTCAAGACTCAGCCTTTGTTTTAACAATAAATTATATTCTCAGGTTGATGGTGTGGCCATGGGTTCTCCTTTCGGCCCATTATTCGCAAATTTTTTTATGTCTAGTCTTGAACAAGAATTTTTGAATTCTTGTCCTGATTCTTTTAAACCATTGTTCTACAGAAGGTATGTGGACGATACCTTCGCCCTTTTTAGATACGAATGGCAAGCTTCACAATTTGTAGTTTATTAAATTGTAACACCCTAACATTAACTTTACTGTGGAACTCGAAAACGGTAATTCTTTACCTTTTCTTGATATTTGTATCACTAAGGATTATTCAATTTTTAACACTTCAGTTTTTAGGAAGAAAACATATAGAGGACTATCTAATAATTTTTATAGCTCTTGTCAATAGAGTTTTAAGCTTAATGCTATCTCCACTCTGGCTCATAAAGCAATAAAGTATTCATAGAACTGGGATATCTTTCATAAAGAAATTGATATTTTATCTAATATCTTCTAAAGAAACTCGTACCCTAAAGATGTATTTTTTAACGTTGTTAACAAACTTTTAACTTTGCATTTTAAACCACCCATTTCAAAGAGACGTACCAAAGAAACTAAAGTATGCCCCCACACCATATATATACAATAGCAAATTTTCACAACACCTAACTAGAATTATTGAAAGTGAAATTCCCTGTCTAAATATAAAACTCATATCTAACAACCCAAGCAAAATAGGCTCTTTTTTCTGCTTCAAAGATCCTCTGCAGCAGTTCATGCGATCTTTAACGTGGTATACAAATTTACGTGCCCGGGATGTCCCGGAATTTACGTTGGATCGACTAGGAAGCTGCTGCAGATGAGATACTGCAGTCACACGGGCTTTAGTTTTAGGACGGGTCAAAAATTAAGTAGGCCTGAACACTCAAACATAAAAAATTACGCAATCAATTGCAAGATAGAGGTGAAGAAACAACATTTCTCTATTTTAGGCTCAGTTAAAGACTCTGATTACCTAACCACTCTAGAGTCATCATATATTAAACGTCTTGTTCCCTCATTGAATTGTGGAGTTTAATCTCCTCCGCTTTATCTGGCATAGTCAACGTTTTAACTTCTTGCCCAAGTCTAGTCATTCTACCTCCTTCCTTCTCAACTAAAAGTTGGTTACGCCTTGGTATTTGTACTTTTGACTTTTTCGTTTTACTTGTCGTTAATTTTTAGTCCTTTCTTTCAATTTTAAGTTAATTTTAGTCTTGTATTTTCTACTATATTAAGAATCCTGCTTTTATTTAATGTTAATATGTATGAGTTTTTATCTAAACAGACTGAAGATGCACATTGTATGTGCGAAACGTCTCAAATAAATGTTTCTTTCTTCTGATGTGGTTGTCTGCGATTTCCTGAGTGTATATATATATATATATATATATATATATATATATATATATATATATATATATCTATATACTATATCTATATACTAATTTATACTCACACACATGGATTTTAAAGGAAATCTGTAGTACTTAAATATTTTTTGCATCATTGTTAATAGGACATGATCATATAGCAAATTGGCTAGATGAATCCTTGAAAAGTGAATTGTATACAAATCCTCCTTTGTTCAGTGGTTATACATCATCGCTATATTACCCCTTCCCTGACTCCAGCAAAGAAATAGTCCACAATTTCTTTTAAATAGAAAAAAATATTTTTGTTAAAAACAGAGAAACGATTACATATGCACAAAACAAATTTTCAGTTTGAACAGTGAAGAAATTCTTATTATTCTGATTTACAAAGACCATAATTTGACTGCGATGAACTTTTTTCTAATGGTTTCCTTTTTCTTTCCAAAAACTTAGTTGACGATTTTGAAAACGTACAACCATTCTCGCGACGATTTATCCGTTAGGTGGAATTTTTTTTAGTATACCTTACAAAAATAGCAATGAAATCTTTCTAGGATTGTATAAGATAATTGAATTTCTTCTTATTATTCAATGTTTTGGTAACAAAGATTACAAAGTTCTTTAATTAATATGTTTTGACATTTTAATGAATATGAAAGACTATTTCTAAAACCATTTAAAAGAATTCTTTGAAACTGTGAACTTTTCCAGTATATGTGAGAATGGTTTTCATTAGTTTTGATTACATATTACAATCAAATGAAATGCTTAACGGCCACCCAAAACTAAGTAATTATAAAAGTTTTTCTTGTTTGAAAATAACAAAAATTTTTTACTTCAGTTAGAGGAAGAGACCACAGCCCCCGCGGGTTGAACTGAATAAAACAATAAATTGTTTGAAACCACATCGCGTGAACTGGAGCATTTAAGATTGGATTTAGAAACCTAAAGTAAGGAAACAATATTTTCTGACGGCAAAAACAAAATGGATTTTATTCTCGCTAAGGCTTTTTGGATCCAATATTTCAAGACCCTTGGAGAGAAGCTGTAATAACTTCGTACAAGATCACAAAATCATGCGCATTATTTATATATATATATATATATATATATATATATAGTATATTATAATATATATATATATATATATATGTGTGTGTGTGTGTATATATATATATAAGACTAACCTGCCAGTGAATTTTACACAACTCTCTGACCCGTACATGTGTTTGTGTATATGTATATACATATATTTGTGTATTCACATATATTATATATATATTATAAACTGCATATAGACAAATAAACGTATATGCGTGCACCGACAATGGCTACGCACATCTGTATATTGTTTCACTGGAGCGTGTCAAGATCAATGGATAGGCCTACAGAGAAATCCGCCCAAGGGCGGGGTCGCATCAGGGGTTCGTTGACGTTCCCTTAGGGCTTGTAGCGTTGACAATCAAGTAATCGAATTGGATACAGGCGCATTAGGGCGCTACCATATTCCCCCTAGATAGTGGAGGGATGAATCCCTCTATCCACTGTGGTTAGGTGCGCTGGGTTGTAGAAATACAGTATGGGTAAGTTTGGCGTGGTTACGACAGTATGGCTAATGTGAGATGGCTTCGTGGCAGGGATTCAAGCAGACAGAACTGGGAAGATAATTTGATATATCTCTAGTAATATTGGGTTCAAAACTGTGTTCTCTCTCTCTCTCTCTCTCTCTCTCTCTCTCTCTCTCTCTCTCTCTCTCTCTCTCTCTCTCTCTCTCTCTCAGAAGTTTTGAATTTTATGACAACACTTTGATAAGACACTAAGAACCATACATTATATGTTTGAAAGTAATAACTGGACTACGCTTGTATTTTCTAATGGTTCTTATGCGAAGTAATAAACTGGTTTACTCATTCAAGCCACTAACAAAAACATTAATAACATATCTTCTAAACGACTAACACTCTTTTAAAACAATAATCATTTGATTATTTTCCTTTTTGCTTCATATAACTGCTGAAATTCAGTCAAAACAGATTTCAAGTTAAAAGGAATTTCGGACTCATACAGTATTTCGAAGCAATTAAGTTGATAGTTTCCTTAAAGAAAACACTTGATTAGAAATAATTTTGTCTCTTCACCATCTAATATAATGGCTTTATTTTCTTTTTGTATTCTTATACTCCCCAAGATTCTTGAAATAATGGATCCAAAAAGCCTTCGCGGGAATAAAATCCATTTTGTTTTTGCCGTCAGAAAATATTGTTTCCTTACTTTAGGTTTCTAAATCCAATCTTAAATGCTCCAGTTCACGCGATGTGGTTTCAAACATTTTATTATTTTACTCAGTTCAACCCAGCGGGGGCTGTGCTCTCTTCCTTTATCTGAAGTAAAAAATTTGTGTTATTTTTAAACAATAAAAACTTTTATAATTACTTAGTTTTCGGTGGTCTTTAAGCACTTCATTTAATGTGTATTATTTAATCAAAACTAATGAAAACCATTCTCACATTTATTGATAAAGATAAAAGTTTCAAAGAATTCTTTTAAATGGTTTTAAAAATGGTCTTTCATATTTATAAAGAAAATGCCAAAAACATCAAAGGTTGTTGTAATCATTGTTCATAAAACAGAAATTCAAATATTCTATACTAGGATCCTTTTCTTCCTGAAAGTGATCAAACCTTGAAACGATTTCATTACTAGTTTCTTCAAGGTATACTAGAAAAAAAAATCGTCGCGAGAATGGTTCATTGCAGTCAAATTAAGTGGTCTTAGAAAAACAGAATATTTTACGAATTTTTTTTTTTCTCTCTCTCTCTCTCTCTCTCTTTCTGTAGCGCACACCCACACACATTTATGCATAATTTTCCGTCTATTTGACTGACCTGAACAATTGACGATTTCCCCCAACTGGCCGGCCACCCCCCTCTCCGTCAGAAACACACACACACAGACTCTCTCTCTCTCACACATACACACATGCATAAATACATTCCCTGTCTATCTGTCTGCCGTGAACATTTGCTGTTGCCCTCCCCTACTCCTATAACATCTCGTCCTTACACGTCAGGGGCGATAATCTTACGCGGCATTCACCCTCCTCGGTAACATCTCGTACATCTTCCTCGTCTAGATTAGCATCTTCTCCCCTACATCTATTAAAGGGGGATCGGATACATCGTTTACGGGTGAGCACGTGACTTTGCAAACATATGTATCCACACACAAGCAGTTACAAACATATCCTAATTAGATCCATGCACATTCGGGTATTTAAATGTAAAATGCCTACAGGCTGTTAGGAGAAGAGTCAGTATTGGAATAAAGTTTTTTAGTTGCATGTAATTTATGTATGTATGTATGTATGTATGTATGTATGTATGTATGTATGTATATATATATATATATATATATATATATATATATATATATATACATATTTATATATAAACTGATGAAAATAAAAAAACGATTGAGAAAGTAACTTCAATAAATAAATATATTCCAACTGTAGAAGATTTCGTTCCATCAGCCCTCAATTTTCAGTTCTCCAGTCTCCCCTCTCTTTCCAAATATTATTTCCCTCCGGTGCATCCCTTATTCACATTTGTCTTTGATGTGTCTAACACATTTCCTCTTGTTACATCCTCCATCAGATAAGGCAGATCGAACGACGTATTTTCACTCCCTTGCAACGGCTCACCCGTCCCTTAATCTTTTGGGAGAGGAGCTGGGCTCTACCACCTATACACTCACCCCTTCCCCAATCCCCCAACTGCCACCCCTCCCCATCATTGATCCCGTCTTTTCGTATCCGATAATACCCTCGTTAATCATTCAGGTCTTCCTGCAGGAAATGGTTAATTAATATGAGCATTTTGCTCAACTACTCGTATTATTAATTTGCTCAAGTTAATTAGGGACATTACCAGCTCTACTTATTTTTATGTTGCTCTGCATATTGGTCATCTTTTTTCCTTTATTTCTCTAGAGTTAAATGCGTCTGGAATTCAAATGAGCAGCGGCACCTTTAATAATCGCTCAAGTTTTATTGCTCTCAAAGTTACGACATATCTCCGCCATTTGTCAGTCAGGGATCAAGTATTTTAGTGATCACTTTGAAAAAAAGAATACCCAGTGCGTGCGTGTGTGTGTGGGCGTTTGAGTGCGTACACACACACACACACACACACACACACACACACACACACATATATATATATATATATATATATATATATATATATATATATATATATATATATATATAACTATGCAAATTACATTACAAACCACAACACTAATCATTGTCTAATATCGGTAGAAGCCAATTCATAGTCAGACGTATATATAATGTGGTTTTTAATGTAATTTGCATTATTACCCATACGAGAGAGAGAGAGAGAGAGAGAGACGAGTAATAAATCACGAATTTGGATTCAAATATTTTCATTGATAGGCCCTCCTTTCCTTTGCATAAATCTCATTCCATAGTTTTATATCTCAGTGCTGAAAATAAGATGAGAATCACTTATCAAAACCTGAGGGAGAAATAAAAGGGCTTCAGAGCCTCCCGCTCTCCTCTCCCTCTTATTCGTTTATCACCATCGGCAGAACGACTTTCTTCAACTGGGTCCCAACTTCGACGGAAAAATAGCAAGGGAGAAGGAGTCTTCTATTTTTACTTTGCAAACTTTATTCATCAGCTGAACATAAGCCAGCTCACGGATTTCATAATCTCCATCCGAATGGTTCACTGAATCAAGTAGTCCATGAAGATTTTCTCTCAGTGCTGGTAAAATAAAAATAAAATCCCAAGTTCACGGTGGGTTATCATTTAGTAAATAATTTGCCCAGAGCTTAAGCCGATTGAGTAACGAAGTGAGTGCTCTGACTCATAGTGTTAATGATAATATTATTTCATATAAATGATACCCAAACAAACAGAAGAAATATGCAATATCTCTGATAAGGTTCAGACGTGAGCTCTCATTCTGCTAGCAAAGGATTACATGAAAAAGTCTCACAAAATTTGCGATATCAGTATCAAAGCTGCTCATGATATCAAAGCATCCATGGCAGAGTACAATTGAGCAGGCGAGGAATTTTGATAGCTTTACCTCTAGTTCCGGCATGAATTTCCATAATAATTTTGGGGCATTTCATCGCAAAGCAAAAAGAACGAACTTCTTGGCGACAGGATAGTGAATTAAAGGCATGATACTTTCATTCAATCTCATTACTTCATGATAGATATCCTCTGTAACATGTGAACAGCCGTGTACATTATACATTCTCGTACGCGCCTCAGTTACAAGTCCTTTATGTGGTAGCCCAAAGCACGAGCTCGGTATACATTACATGTAGGACGGAAATATTGAAATAGTCCGAATTAAGGAGAACATTTCTTATAAAAATTTATGAAGGTCTGTAAAGTTCATAAAATTTTGTGAAATTCACTATACAAAAAGACATAAAGGAATAATAGCTAAATAAAGAATTGCTAAGCTGCAATGTTTTCCTGGTCTATATCTAGATAATGGGGTACCTCAGTAAAACGCCTCTTTATATCAAAAGTTGATTTGTGGGTGCATTTATCTGATTCAAGTCCCGCGCACCCTCCCTCCCTCGCCTTGTCGCCTTGCCGCTTTGCCGGGATGAAACCGACCAGCTACATTGGTTCTTGTTGCCTGGTAAAGTTTATATCATAATTTCTTCCGTTACATTAACTTTTAGTTAAGACCCACAAATCTCGCTCCTTCTGGGCCTAATTGCTTTAAATTGGTGAGACCAACCAGCTGTGAAGTTAAAACACTGAGCGGAAAATGAAGTAATTGTTGTACCTTTCTCCGATATTTCCCCTCCGCGAGGCAACGTTATTCTCCTTTTATTCCTTACTTTTTGTTTTTCTTTCTGGAAGATCATTTTTTCTTTCTCCGTTACTGTAGCTGACAGAGCTTTTATCCAATTAAATCGTGAACAAAGGATCACTCTTCAGTTCTAAGTTCGGGTTGTTTAATTGTCTTTCAACAGTCAACAGAATTTTTGGCTAAAAGTCTTGAAAGTAACAACAATAAAGAGAGCTTCTCCATAAATGAACACCCTTGCCTCACCAGCAAGGGCGCTGAGATCGCCTCCACGGGAGGGGCGTGAGGCAACACGAGCCTGTTTTCTGAAAAATCAATTGCGCCTCTAAAGGCCTGAGCAGTGAAGTGGTTACCTGGTAGTTAGTCGATTGCACTGGGTTGCAACCAAGGCATAGAAGTGAATGGTTAGCAACCTCAGGTAAAAAATATTTGCTAGAAACAGGATGGTTAGCAACCTTTGGGACCTCATCCTGTAGGAGAAAAAAAGTACAGTGGAAACCTGAGAATGAGACTGCAGCGCCCATGATCTGCCCACTAATAGGTTTTACTGAGGAGATATTTACTAACGTGATGCCAGTATCGAGCTCATTTCATTTTGTACACTATGTATTGTATAATACTTGTATGTATCGTGTATGATATATATATATATATATAATATATATATAATATATATATATATATATATATATATATATATATATATATATATATAATATATTATATCTATATATATATATATATATAGTATATATATATATATATATATATATATATATATATATATATATATATATATATATATATTTAATAATATAGAGAGAGAGAGAGAGAGAGAGAGAGAGAGAGAGAGAGAGTGATGTGGGCATGTGTACGTGTGTATGTGCGTGCGTGAGTATGATTTGTTACACTTACAGAAACTCACGCCAGTAATAATAAAATAAAATGACAGTAACGCACGAATCCCCCTTCTTTTGCCAAGAAGCCGATATCTAAAGCAAAGAAAGAGCGAAGCCCAACTGAGTCAAAGTATGAAACTCCTTTGGCCAAAGGTGATGTTGTCAGAGTTGTACCCAAATATCATCTTGAAGGAGATGGCACTCGGCAGGACATACTCTCTGATGTTATGACATGACGAGGAAGAGCATCGTGGAAGGGGGAGGGACTCAGGAGGTGGCAGTTGGGTCGTAAAGCCAGATAAACCAGGCTAAAAAGAAAATAGAAAACCGTTGGAGTTCATTTAGAAGATCCGTGAAAGGAGTCATTGTTATGTCTCGGAGGGAATTGTATTGAATATGAAAATTACTTTTCTGTTTATGTCTGTATGTATATCAGTGTTTATATTTTTCATTAATTTTACTATGGCGAGTTTATTACTTTAGACACACATTATACACACACATAAATATATATGTGTGTGCGTGCGTGTGTGCGCGTGTTAAGAATGACAGTGTCGGACTGATTTGATGTTTAAAGGACCATACAACGATAACCAATACGTTCACCAAATTTTGTCTTTATATGACTTATGTATTACAGTCCTAACCTTTGGATTCACCATAACTCTCCGTAATTATAAAATCGCATGAACGGAAAGATGTTCACAAGAAATGGAATCTCATCATGAAAGAAATTTCAGAAAACAACCAAGAAAAATGTCCGGTCATCGTAAAAGATACGGTTGTCAATATAATCTAATCAGCCGTGCAATATTCGTCATGTTTTCTTGCAATATTAATGATGATTTTGGATATCTTGACATTTCAGTTTACCTGCTAGTTATCTTACCAAACTCTTCGGTTGAAGAACACAATTTATCGTCACTTGATAACTAACTGGGTTGCAATCTTGACAGTTTGGATTATTTTTAGATATATAACACCCTCTAATTTCTCAAAGGTCGTTTACTTTTATTTAATAAACACAAACAAAGACTATCTTTCTATCTATCTATCTATCTATCTATCTATCTATCTATCTCTCTATCTATCTATCTATCTATCTATCTATCTATATATATATATATACTATATATATATATATATATATATATATATATATTTATATTATAGCCTGTGTTTATTAAACACAAATTATAGAAGGTGTTATATATCTAAAAAAAAATCCAAACTGTCAAGATTGCAAATCAGTTATCAAGTGACTTGATAAATTGTTCTTCAACCGAGGAGTTTGGTAAGATAACTAGTAGGTAAAATGAAATGTCATGATATCCAAAATCTTCGTTAATATTGCAAAAATCTCATGACGAAGATATATATATATATATATATATATAATATATATATATATATATATATATATATATATATATATATTATATATAGATATGTATATATGTACACACACATAATGTCTGTGTGCACGAGCATGTGTGGAAAAAGATAGGAGCTATTATTTCGACTATACATTTTTGAATTTTTTTCCAATTCTTTATTTCTGCCAAATAGGTCCATAAACATATTCTCATGGTCTAGCCAGCCCTTGTGTTATGCAATATTTGTTATATTCACGATATATCTGTGATTCAAAAAAACTAAAACCTTCTATTATGTCATATAATAATTTAAATCCCCCCTTCTATTAAGCTGAGGGTGACATTTAAGGATAACCCATCTGTTACCCGTTCCACCAAAACTATTTTCAAAAGGCAAATGACGCAAATGAAAAATTAAAAAAATAAAAAATCCGCGCATGCTCATTACTAGGAAAATCCCTGTCCCTCAAAACCAGGCGCAGAATGAAAGTCCGTCATATGAGACAAAAGGAAATACATATTCACTGTTTACGGGTTGTTGCAGAGCTTATTTTTCGCTTGGCTTATTCTGAAGCAATTTCATCTCTGTGTTTTGACACATTTTTTTTTCTTTAGGCACATTTCCTTTGTCTCCACGTCGGATGCTCGAAGTTGAATGACGTTTTGTAAAAGAAATAGGCTTCGCCCACAAAAGATAGCATACAACACGGCCAAACAACATGATGTTGGCGATGACGATTATATTGCGCGACGTAGGATCGTATGCAAAACCCTTTTTGCATCGCGTTCAAAGAGGGGATGTATTTGTTTACGTATATCAGATAGGTAGTCAGCCCTATTCATTGTCAGGTGACTTAGTGAAATTATCGTTACACGGCGGATAAAAGCATCAAATTTGGCATGCGTCTTCCTTGAGGAATATCAAATAATTCTAGAGTAGGAGACCTCCAGAATTTTTTAAGAGAAAGATAAAAGACATCAAATTTCAAGATGGCCGATATTTACTGGAGGAAAAAACTTTTCAGGTCATATGAGTAATACAATGACAATGTTTTTTCCTAAATTAGTAGGTAGACTCAGTAGAACGTTAATTTAGACATTATGATAGTAGCAATGCATATATTTTGCCCATTACATATAGTGTCTGACCTGTGTGGGGGCAAGGAGGTGCTGCCCCTCCCTTTCCCAGTTTTCTTTGACTCTGCAAACTTGAATATAGTATTAACCTCCTAATCAAACAAATTGAACCAAATTAAACAAATTTTGCTTACACATAACTAGACATACCAGATAAAAAATTGTGAAAAGGTTGGATGGCATCAGTAAAATTATTGTGTAGAACCTTTGCACTTGCAGAGAGGATAGCAAACCAGGTTCGCTTTGCTACATTTGCAGCTGATGCAGTCTAGAATTGTCGTCCAAACTGGTACCCATGACCCTGATACCTTTGCCCAAGCAAAGTCCTGCGGCGAAAGAACCGACAGCTGATCTTGAGTGCTGCTAGTCCAGATGCCTCCCTGGTAAACTGCTCGTCAGCCATGCTGCAGAAATGCATCTTTGGTCGGTGGCAATTTTTCCATTGTGTAATTCTTGTGGCAGAAGACTTCCTTTCTTGCCTCATTGACTGAGGTCAAATGACTAGTTTTGTCATAGAGGACAGCAGTCAGTCTCTCCAACTTTGAGAAATTGTCATCATTGAGAGTCAGGATTGGAAAGGGATTAGGGGCAAGATACACATATGAATTTGACTTCTTCGTAAGCCTTCCAAGCTTGCCAAACAGACTTCTTGCCCTTTCCACTGAAGGCAGAGGTTGTGTCGAAAGCTGAAAAGGCGTGGAAAACGGATAGTGCTCGTGATTGTGGGATTCCAAGGCTTGTGCAGATGGCACTAATGTGGCAAAACCGGTAGTTCTTGCCCATTCCGAAAGCAACCCAGATGTCAGCCAACGGTTGTGTAGTAATCAGA
This sequence comes from Macrobrachium nipponense, assembly GCF_015104395.2. Lineage (NCBI taxonomy): Eukaryota > Metazoa > Arthropoda > Malacostraca > Decapoda > Palaemonidae > Macrobrachium > Macrobrachium nipponense. The sequence goes on from NC_061089.1 coordinate 62,957,332, forward strand.
TCGTGGAATTTACCTACAAGAATGACTACTACATCTGTGCGGACATGAATCGTCTTTCTTCTTTGTTGAAGAGCATGAAGCACATGAACCACAACTCTGGTGTCTGCCTCCTCATGATTGGAGTTTTGCATGGAGATGCTAACACCAACAGTCACCACAGCCTGCCCTGATGTGATATATACAGTTTTAGTTGGTTGCCAATTGAAATCTTCAACTTTGGAAATCAAAAAGGCAAACAGTTCCTCGTTGTTAACTGGGTTACGTATGATACCCATCCACTTGCCTGGCACTTGGTCTCACCTGACACCTTTCTGCGCACACCCTTGCCTCGTTTTTCCCTGGTTGACTCCTTCAAACTGTCTGGAATGTATGTGTCCGAAACAACATTCAACCTCTTTGCCGCTTGGAGCTGTTTTTCTGTGTGAGGGATAAATACGTTGTCTGCATACTGATGGAAGGTACTCACACCAGAAACGGGAAGGCAGTGTACAATGATGGCACCATCAAGGATTTTGCAGAGGATTTTGCAATCATAGGTTGAGGGTAGCTCTGATTGGCCAGGCTGCTCAAGACATTTTAGCAGGTCAGACTTTGTGCTGGTCAAGCGAAGTTGCCAAAGCCTGAATGAGAGGGAGTGAATGACTGTACTTCATGTGCAAAGAACTCGGCCAAATCACTATCTCTGTTCTGCATA
>NC_061089.1:62970525-62980525 GCF_015104395.2 Macrobrachium nipponense
ATGAAACAAAGAAGACAAAGCCAGACAACGTGAATAAGAAAGAAGAAGGGAACAAGAAGCAATTCGCCTTAGAGAAAGATGATCTTTAGAAGAGAAGAGGAGAATGCAAGGTTTACTGCCCCTCATTCAAACTCTTGCACCAATCATCCATTCTCATTCAGGTACCCTTACACCTGGCACAGAGTGGTTTGTTTCGAACTCCAGTCAACCCTCTCTTCCACCACCACAGAAAGCAACCGCGCAAACGCCACCCCCACTGAAGGCAGATGCAACATTCCAGATGTTTCAGGAATGGAGACGTCGGGGGATGGATGGACTATGCTGTCATGGTGGATCTTTCTAAGCTTCCACGGGAAAAGCAAATGATCCAGATGAGGATGTGTTTAACCCTGGAAATGCAGCGTGTTTTAGAACACACACTTCAAATATCTCCCTCTACAGATAAGCCTGTAGATGAAGTCCTGGACGCCTTACAGTCACATATAAAGGGTTTAAGGAATGAAGTACTTCGCCGAAGAGAGTTACTTAGCTGCAAGCAATCGGAAGGAGAATCTTTCGCTGATTTCTATGTGAAACTTCGACGCCTTGCGGAAGAAGTTGATTTTAGCCCAGGTACCACCGTCGCATGTGAAGAGACCCAGCTGAAAATGATATCTTGATGGGCATTCGAGACGCGGACTTGGTTCAGAAGTTGATTGCCTTGGATGCCAATTCTTCTTTGCAAGATTTCATCACCACCTGTCGGTCGTGATGAGGCGGCTCTAAAACTGCAACTTCTGCCATAACGTGCCCCACCCAATCAGCTGTGTGCTGTTTCGGCCTACAAGAGAAGCAAGAAGTCGAGCGGAAAGCATCCACCTTCGCCGAAACCCTCGAACCCAGCAACTTGGTGCCAGTACTGTGCTCGTCAGCATGATCAAGACAAATGCCCTGCGGCCAACAGTACTTGTAAAAGCTGCGACCGCGTTGGTCATTGGTCCAGGACCATGAAGTGTCCTGCCAGCAAGGTCCAGTGCCGTCTGTGTCACCGCATTGGGACACTTCGATAAGTGTTGTAGGGAGAATAAGAAGAACTTCGTCAGGACAGATCTTCAAGCAACAGTGGTGCCTCTTCAGTCAACAACAAATCGCAAGATTCAAGGACCAGCTGTCGTCGCCCTAGGAATTGCCTCGTACACCATTTCCAAGACGCCCAAACCTTATCTGTGTCCTTTGTCCGTTTGGGCTGTTAAGTCTCGCATTAAAATGTTACCAGACAGTTGCCGATGTCACTGTTATTGGAAAGCAGCACCTTGACACATTGGGTATCTCCAGGAGCTGTTTGCAGACGCCTCCGCAAAGTGCGACGTTTCACCGCGGATGGATCTCCAATGTCACCTGCTCTGGGTATATTACAAGCTACCCTTACGCTAGGCAAGCGATCCTGTCTCGCCAGGATTCAAGTGCATGAAAATGTGGAATTTCCACTTTTATCCTATGGTCATTGTGAGGAACTGGCCATAATATCTCCTGATTTCCCTAAACCTATTTTAGAAGTTAAACACGTTAATAGAGTCAAGGAGCTACCCATCTCAGCGACCACATCACCTTCAGCAGCAAAGGAATACTTTCTTCAAGAGTTTCAAGATGTGTTGGTCTCGAAAGAAGAGTTGAAGACAGCTCCTCTCAAGCCTATGGCTGGTCCTCCCATGAGAATCCACCTTAAGGATGGTGCAGTGCCTTTTTGCCCATCCACACCCCAAGACAGATTCCATTCGCTTTTAAGGACCAAGTCAAAGAAGAGCTTGACTCCATGGTGGCCCAAGGGTGGGATAATCAAACCTGCTGGTGATGACCCGTCAGTTTGGTGCCACCCTCTCGTCGTTGTTCCCAAGAATGGGACAGGAGTACGAATTACTGTCGATCTGACCAAGTTGAATAGCCAGGTTTCTCGTCCAGCCCATCCTTCACCCACACCCTACGTAAACACTATTCGCAGTGTAGGCTCGAAGGCTCGTTATTTCACTCACCAGCTGATGCTCTCTATGGTTACTGGCAAGATGGAACTGGCAGAAGAAGATCAGCATTTAACCACCTTTATTACGGCCATATGGTCGTTCATACATTGCAGAGAACGATGGGCTTCGCAGCTACTGGAGACGCCTTCTGCCTGCGAGGTGATATGGCCCTTCAAGGTGTCCAAAACTGTGTTAAGGTCATAGACGACCTTCTGCTCCAAGACGAAGACTACACTACACACCTTCATCGTATCCACGAAGTGCTCACCCGGTGCCGCAAGTTTGGGATCACACTCAACAAGGATAAATTTGTGGTCGCTGCACCCTCCGTGAATTTCTGTGGGTACAATCTCTCAGGAGACGGCATCTCAGCTGATAAGCAGAAAGTCAGTGCCATCAAGGATTCCCAACCCCTGCTAACCATGACAGACTCAGATCGTTTATGGGATTGGTCAACCAGTTAGCGGAGTTCACGCCTGACATCTCCATTGCAGCCCAACCTTTACGTCCCCTGATGAGTCCCAAGAGAACATTTGTTTGGACCCCCGACCATGATGAAGCATTTCAACGTGTCAGGTTAGCTCTCACCAGTCCACCAGTTCTCGCCCTCTTTGACCCAGACCTACCTGTTGTTCTCCAGACGGACGCTTCACGCCTCCACGGCATTGGATATGCCCTCCTGCAGGACCATGGTAATGGACACCTGCGTCTAGTTCAGTGTGGTTCTCAGGTTTTCTCGCTGACGCAGAGACACGATATGCCACCATCGAGCTTGAGATGCTAGCCGTTGTCTGGGCAATGTCGAAATGTATGCTATATTTAGCAGGCCTACAGAATTTTACTCTGATGACGGATCACTGGCCCTTCATACCTATTCTGAACAGTTATATGCTGGATGCCATCGAGAACTCTCGTCTCCAGCGCCTCAAGGAGAAAATCTCGCCCTACATCCTTTACAGCTGTGTGGCGTGCGGGTAAGTTGCTGTGCATCCCGGATCCGCATTGTTCTCGCGCCCCAGTCAGGACCACCCCCACACGGAGGACGAGATCTCGGGTGCTTCTTCCGCTGCTCATCTTCGAACTGTCATGGCTTGTGAACGCCGTTACGCTTTCAGACGAGTCTCCAACACAGGATCCCCAAAACAGGATACTTCAGGATCTTCGTGACGCAGCGAAAGCAGATCCTGCGTATACTCATCTACTCGATTGTGTCACATCAGGATTTCCTCGCAACAGATATGACCTTCACAATTCCTTACTTCCTTATTGGAAACTACGTGAAGATCTCTACGCCGATGGTGACCTTGTCCTGTATGGAGCAAGGGTTGTAGTTCCTGCCGCTCTCCGTCGTCGCACCTTGTCCCACTTGCATGACAGCCACAGAGGTGTGGAAGCAACCAAGCGCAGAGCAAGGCAGTCAGTTTTCTGGCCTGGCATTGACTCTGATATTGCCAACACAGTCAGAGCTTGTGAGGCATGTCAGACATTGCAGCCATCTCAGCCGCAGGAACCTGTAATGAATGACGACAACCCGACAAGACCTTTAGAGTCCGTCTCAGCCGACTTCTTTGTTGTTGCAGGGAAGTCTTTCTCGTCGTCGTCGATCGCCTGTCAGGATGGCCTGTTGTCGCACCCTGCCGAGGCGATACTACCGCTTCTAATACTATCAGGATCTTCTGCCGCTATTTCCGTGAAGTTGGTGTCCCCCTTCGCCTAAGGACAGATGGAGGCCCCCAATTCACCAGCGCAGAGTTCAAGGATTTTATGAAGCGATGGGGAGTTCGACACATGGTAACCTCACCCCACTACCCACAATCGAATGGTCACGCTGAAGCCGCTGTGAAGTCGATCAAGCACCTCATCCTCAAAACAGCCCCATCTGGCAACATTGATTGTGAAGCATTTGACTGAGGCTTATTGGAGCTCAGAAATACTCCTAACTTTACTGGACGCTCTCCTGCCCAGATCCTGTATGGCTGTCCTCTCAGGTCATGTATCCCTTCCCACCCTCAAGCATTCTCCAAGGAGTGGCAGGTCAAGACCGAAGCTTGTGACCGCCGTGCTGCCGCTCGTTACAAGCAGGTAAAGACCAAGTACGACAAGCATGCCCACCCCTTACCCACGTTGAGTGTCGGACAGCAAGTTCGGATTCAAGACCCGACCTCTCATCGTTGGGACAAAGTTGGCACTGTCATGGGTCATGGAAGGTCAAGAGACTATCAAATTCGTCTCCCTAGTGGTGGAAGGTCAAGAGACTATCAAATTCGTCTCCCTAGTGGTCGTGTGTGGTGGCGTAATCGTCGTTTTCTTCGCCTGGTGCCACCCACTAATAGTGACCCCTTGCTCCCTGTCCCTGTGGCCCCTAGCCAGGACCTAGAAAGAGAGTTCTTAGTCAGTATTCCTCCAGTAAACCCATGTCGTTCCCAAAGACTCATGGAAAAGGCACGTCGTTCCCAAAGACTCATGGAAAAGGAGTCCGCTCGAGAATGCACTACGAGCGTGAGGGGGAGGGAGGTGTAGGTACATGAAAAAGACGCATTTCACATGTACCAGTATTATTATGTTATTATTATGTTCAAACATTATTTCACATGTTGCGCGCCATTAGAGTATCCCATGTTAAGTCCAGTAATATGATATGGCAACATTTAAGTATTGGCAACATTGTAATTATTGCTCTCGCGAGGCAGTCTCGTCTCGTCTGTCTATTTGTTTAGCTGGCTGCTCTTTGTCCCCTGGATCTTGTATATATTTCTACAATAGACATTTAGAACCTACATTTAAGTTGTGTCCTTGCCCCTCCACTTAAGGTTAAGGAGTTTACCAACACATACAAACCCCAGACTTCAAGGCTTCTCATCGGTGGTTTGATAAATTCCGTAAACGGACTGGCATCCATTCGGTAGTGCAACATGGAGAGGCTGCCAGCTCAGACATGAAAGCGGCCGAAGCCTTTATTAAGGCGTTCGACGAGATGACGATCAACGAAGGCTACAGCTCTCAGCAAGTCTTCAACTGTGATGAAACTGGCCTTTTTTGGAAAAAAAAATGCCTCGTCGGACGTACATCACGGAGGAAGAGAAGAAGCTACCCGGGCATAAGCCAGTAAGTGCTAAAGGAGAAGCTTCCAATGATGTGAAGGGATAATGCGAAAGCCTGGGTAATGAGACTTTTGTTCACTGAGTGGGTAAATCTGTGTTTCGGCCCGACAGTGAAGAAATTCTTGGAAGAGAAGCGTCTCCCTCTGAAATGTCTGCTGTTGTTTGACAATACCCCTGCTCACCCTCCTGGTCTCGAGGAAGATATCCTAGCGGAGTATTCTTTCATCAAGGTTCTTTATCTTCCGCCTAACACCACCCCTCTCCTCCAGCCCATGGATCAGCAAGTGATATCGAACTTCAAGAAGCTGTATATGAGTTTCAACATCACTGATACTACAAACCTCACCTTGCATGAATTTTGGATGGAGCATTTCGATATCGTCATATGCATCTGACTCCTCGATCAAGCTTGGCAGGAGGTTTTGAGGCGAACCTTGAATTCTTCGTGGAGGAAACTCTGGCCTGATGCCGTATCCACCTGAGACTTCGAGGGATTCGACATGGGCGAAGCTGATGCAGATTCAGAAACAGTTGACAACTGAAACTGTTTCGCAACCAGATCTTGACGAGATCGTTGCTCTCGGCAAGTCCATGGGGCTGGTCGTTGACAAGGACGACAATAATGACCTTCTCGAGGAGTACCAAGTGGAGCTTACGACGGATGACCTGAAGGAGTTGGAGGCCATGCAACATAATGTCGTTCAAGAAGAGTTCTCTAGCAGCGGCGAGGAGGAGGAGGACCTTATGACAATGGCAGAAATTAAGGATGCTCTAGCTGCTTTTCATAAAGTGCAATCATTTGTAGAAAAGAGACACCCCGAAAAGGCTTACACAGGTCGTATGCTTGAGCAGTTCGATGACGTTTGCCCGAGTCATTTCAGGAACATTGTTAAAAGCAGGCAGAAGCAATCTTCCTTGGATAGTTATTTATTAAAAGAGGCCTTTAGAAGTGGTAAGCAAACAGGAAGATCCAAGTGATATGAAAAAACTGAAAGTTGAAAGTGGTGAAGAAATTGAAATTTTGTAAAAAAAAAAAAAAAAAAAAAAAAAAAAAAGTAAAATATAAAAAGTACAAAAAATGTGAAAATATAAAAGGCAAAAAAGAAGAAATTTAATCTTAAGTTTTTTTTAAAGTTAAGTGTTAATGTTTTCTGCCATTTGTTAATGTGTTTCATAAAGTTTAGTGTTAATGTTTTCTGCCATTTCTTAATGTGTTTCGTAAGTTGAGTGTTCATGTTTTCTGCCATTTGTCCTCGTCCTCTGTCGCCACTTTCAGAGATCGCCTCACTCGAAAGGTAAGGTTCCCCATTTTACTACATAAGTACGTACAGTATTTCTCGTACCATGTACACTAATACACTTTATTTACAGGTACATATAGTATATGTAGTTTATGTTAGGTATTGAATGGTCCAACTTGTTGTATTTCATTGTTTATTGGTCAATTTAGCTTTATTATAAAATTTACTGGGGTGTTTTTTGTAGGGCTTGGAACGAATTAGGCAATTTACATGTAAAATGTGGTTCAAGATACGAAAAAATCAGGTTAGGAAGGCCGCTTCGGAACGGATTAATTTCGTATCCTGAGGCACTAAAGTATAGTATATATATATATATATATATATATATATATAATTATAATATATATATGTGTGTGTGTGTGTGTGTGTGTGTGTGTGTGTAAACAAATACTGTCTCTATCCACATGAACATTGTTCTTACCCACAGTCTGGATTAGTCCTTCATCACTTATCTGTGTTTATACCCACAGTCTGGATTAGTCCTTCATCACTTGTCTGAGTTTATAATCTACACAAGAGGCCTAAATATAACATCAAAATCCCAAGTGTACCTTTATTGAAAGACAATATGTGCTATTTACAACGTCGTGTTGACCTCAGAGATAATTTACTCCTTTATTTGCTACTGTTTTACTATATTAACTGTTTACTCATAAAATGATTCGTTTACGAATATAATATTTTTTCATTTTCTTATACTATATTTATTAACATCTACACCGAAACGATTTATTATGTAGAGGATTCTCCGGTGCAGAAGAAACGGATTTCATGCCAGCTTCTTTATTTTACCATTAACATTTATATGGAAATCTCATGGCGAAAAAAGGGGAAATATTATCGCAACAGGAAGACATTTTTATTTCACCAAGAACAGGAATTAAAATGGTTAGACAACTGCTAAAATTTCTTTTATCGAAAGTTTCTTTAGTTGTGCATATCAAGGAATTATCTAAATGTAAAAATAATCATTCTTTCTTTTTTCCTTTCCATCCAAATCTAACCTCTTGCTAATAACTGTATACAATATTCAGACGCTAATTTTATTGCGATATAAAGCAAATTAACCGAAGGAAACTTTTGTAAATAAACAGTGAAGGGTCAAGCAAACAGCCGTATTTCAACCTGGGGAGACGTGCATTGGGCGCAAATGGACGAGAAAACCGGCGGCAGACTTACGTGATCCCCAACTCGGCGGGATTTATCGCCGCAATAATCCACATCCAAATCGCTTCTTGGTCTTCTTCTTTGGCGAGAGCAACATGACATACATCCCGTGCAACCCTCGGATACTGTTCTCCTCCTATAGAGAGTCGCAACGCGGCTTCCAAAGTGATTTATCTGCTATGGAAATCCGGTGAATGGCCGGTACCCCACCAAGGCCGGGGGGGATGGGGGGGTGGGGGGATGTGTGGTCCATTAGCTCCTTTCATCCCGGACAATAGGTAGCCGGTGAAACCAATAGTCTCTTAAATTGTGTCTCGATACGACAACGCGTCCAGGGACCCCGATGTCGCTGCTATGCGGGTATGGCCTGAGTTTACGTCAAAGAACTGTGTAATGTTTTGTTTATTCAGCGTTAATGATAATCACTCTTGTTTAGGAAATGGCAATAACAAAATCCAGAATGCAGATATTAACTGCCACTGTATAATTAATTGAGACGACTGAGTTGTAACACCTGAACTAATAATAATAGTAATAATAATAATAATAATGATACAAATCTTTTTCAGCTAATGATAATACGCAAACGGAGTATGAAGAAATAAGGGCACTGTACAAGAGCTGCTACAAACACTAAAAGAATTGTGACACATACACTAATAATAATAATAATAATAATAATAATAATAATAATAATAATAATAATAATAATAATAATACCCTTTTCAGAGAGCAGAATTACCATCTACCTTAGGGTACACACAAGTTTTATATGAGAAGCTTGAATTGTAGGGCAAAACTATTACTTATTTGGAGGGAATGGTGAATGTTAGTTTATGGCAGAAAGAGGAATGGAAAAATAAACTACAAAATAAAAAAAAATGTCCAACTTAAGGTCAATTTATAACCTATATTTACTTGATTACTTCATTAAAGGAAAAACTGATTGAAATACTCTATGAACATAACATTTTCTCCATATCACAAAAATACAGACCAGTGCACGCTGGTGGCATTAGCATACGCTCATTAAGAGTACGTACTTATCAAGAAAATATAAAATAAAAATTATATTTTGATTATTTTTAGCAAGACACTTCTAGACAGCTAAGAACATACATCTGAAATACAGTAAGTAGATCATGTAAAACTTCGGAATATTTAATTAGGTCTTTTGAAGTCAAAAGATATTTTTTCAAATGAATATTCTTATAACAATCTCCATAACCAAAAGTAGAATAACTTTCATTTACAACTATATTTTTTCCACAGGACTCGGCCCTAAAAAGGGATATACACAATTTGTTTAACCATATGACAGGCAATTAAGTATTTAATGTTGAGTCAGATCCTTGTAAGATATGATAAGCATTCCAATATTATATGCATGTATGCATGGAAACACAAACACACACACATATTATATCTATATATATATATATATATATATATATATATATATATATATATATATGTGTGTGTGTGTGTGTGTGTGTGTGTGTGTGTAAATGTTCATACATACGCAAATGCAAACGTTCATACATCTACACGCACTTGAGGCATTAGGTGCAATAGCAGATAAGGCGCAACGTGGAGAGGCCGAATCCTAGCTGCAACAGGCAGAACAATACCCATCAATCTCCAACGCTTTACCTTTTCCCTCAGAACGTTTATTGAAAGGCAAATCCCCCTTGCAACAGCCTTCCTTCCTTCCTTCCTTCCTTCCTTCCTCCCTCCCTCGCTGGGCTCAAAAGCGAGCGATATAGAGGCATATCCTCGTGGGGGGAAAGTGGGTAAACCCTTATTGAAGCAGCAGGGCTATTTTCAAAGACAAGCCACCCTTCCTCGGGACACTATTCTGCGATCAGGGCGAATTTAGAGGGGGTTTAGGACTTAGAAATTGCTACATTGGTTGTGTCTTAAAAGGCAGTTTCGTCTGGTGTAGGATTTTATCGTTTATTCTTATTGTTTAACGAGTAGGGCTACGGTTATCAAATTCATGTGTAATAATGAAGGTAGAGTCGTGGAAGTCGTGCATTCTAAATGATCAAAAATATATATGTATGTATGTATGTATGTATGTATATATATATATATATATATATATATATATATATAATATATATATAGTATATATATATATATATTATAATATATATATATATATATATATATATATATATATATATATATGTATATATATATACACGTATATATAAATATAATGTGTGTGCTCGTGTGCGTATGCGCGCACGCGCGTGGGTGGTGTGCATGTCTGTGTTATGTAGTTATATACGCGTATAAAGCTTTATGCTTTTTTTGTATATATGTATCTATGCCTTTATAAATAATTTTGCATTCTGCATTTCTTTTTTACTTTCATGCATTTCATTTGTAATCATGCAAATATGCTACACCTCTACTAATCAAAATA
>NC_061089.1:62990525-62993025 GCF_015104395.2 Macrobrachium nipponense
TTACACAAGATAAAAGAAAAATGACTTCTTGCACAAGTTACGATTATTCAGTTCTCTAACACTGGGGCAAAGGAACCCTAATGGTTCACTGAGGTATGCACTGAAGACTTAGTCTAACAAGTTACAAGGGGACGCACGTGGCCCGATGAGGACAAAGGGCTTTTGATGTAGGAGGGATAAAAGTGAGACTTGAAAATGAAATTAGCATGAGTCGTATGGTAGTAAAAGGTGCTGGTTTGGAGTTTACACTTTAGACGTACCTGGATGCCATGTTCAGTGGATCTTTGTAGAAATGCGGCCTGGCTTTGTCTCAGGTCTGGGCTCGGGCGCGCCAGTATGCCGTTAGGCTTAAGTGTGGGAGGTTGGCTGGCTGGACATCCGTCCTAGGTCACGACTGCAGTCGAACTGGGAGAGATACTGGTTCTCACTTAATTACTTGGGGCTTCCATACACCGCCTCGGGCACTGCCTGAAAGTGATAAACACCGCCAGCAAATTGGGAAGGAATATAGGTCTTATTGTAGAAGTCCCTAAAATCCATCTCGAGGCCTAGCTACTCTTGTGACTTGCCTCTCTTACCATAAGCTTCCGTCAGACCGGAAATTCTTTACTACGACGTGCTCTCTCCCCAAAATCCGTTGCTTTAGGAGAAGGCAAGGCTGCTTCTTTTATAACTACAATTAACCCTTAAACGCTGAAGCGGTAAAAATCAAAACCTCTCCCGAATGCCGGAGCTGGTTATGAGTGAGCGCGGAAGCGGAAAAAATAATTTTTTCAAAAAATCACAGCATGCTTAGTTTTGAAGATTAAGAGTTCATTTTTGGCTCCTTTTTTTGTCATTGCCTGAGTTTAGTATGCAACCATCAGAAATTAAAAAAAGTATCATTATCATATATAAATAATGCGATATATGATAGCGCAAAAACAAAATTTCATATATAATTGTATTCAAATCGCGCTGTGCGCAAAACGGTTAAAGGTAACAAGTTACTTTTTTTTCGTTGTAATGTACACTAAATTCCAATCATTTTGGTATATAACACATTGTAAAACGATAAAAGTAACACAAAGAAAATACTATCACAAAATAATGCATGAATTCGTAACGCGCAGACGTAAACAAATATTTTTTTCAAAAATTCACCATAAATCTAAATATTGTCCTAGAGACTTCCAATTTGTTTCAAGGAGAAGACAAATGATGGAATATTACGATACTGTAAGAGTTTTAGCTTACAATTGCAGTTTTTGACCATTTCGGACGAGTTAAATTTGACCAAATGTCGAAATTTTTTTATAATTGTTTTTTATATGCAATTATTTAGGAAATTAGAAAAGCTACAACCTTCAAATATTTTTCCTTTTATTCTACATGAAATTGCGCACATTTTCATATATAAAACTCTATGAAATGCCTAATATGAAACGGAGCAAATTTTCCGAGAATGCGAAGTACGCATTTCGGAGATTTATGGCGGAGAATCCGCGCGAGGAGGGAAGGAAAGTTTTTCCATAAATTCACCATAAATCGAAATATTGTGCTAGAGACTTCCAATTTGTTACAAAATGAAGGTAAATGATTGAATATTACTAAAATATAAGAGTTTTAGCTTACAATTGTGTTTTTTTACCATTTCGGTAGAGTCAAAATTTACCGAAGGTTGAAAATTTGTCACTTATCATTTGTTATATGAAAATATTTCAAAACTGATAAAAGCTACAACCATGGGTTATTTTTAGTTGTATTGTGCATGAAATTGCGCACATTTCCATATATAAAACTTTATGTAACGGCTAATTTTAAAATGGTGCAAATATTACCACATTCGCATGAGTTACCGCGCGGAAGTAAGGAAAAAGTTTTTTCATAAATTCACCATAAATCGAAATATTGTGCTAGAGACTTCCAATTTGTTGCAAAATTAAGGTAAATAGTATAATACTACTAAAATATAAGCGTTGTAGCTTACAATTGCGTTTTTCGACCATTTCGGTAGAGTCAAAGTTGACTGAAGGTTGAAATTTTGGCACTTATCGTTATTTATATGGAAATATTTCAAAACTGATAAGAGCTACAATCATGAGTATTTTTATGTTGTATTCTAAATGAAATTGCGCACATTTCCATATATAATACTTCATGTAACGAATAATTTAAAATGGTGCAAAAATTATGTCAAAGTGACGAAATAATTTTTGAGATGTGTCACTGATACTTTTTAGTGCGATAAGAAAGAAATTCGCGCTTGCGCGCCTGCGTAACGATTGTAAACAAAACAACGCCTTGATCCGTGAACTCCCAGCATCCCCCAAGGCGCGTGATTCAAGTTTTCGGCTGGAAGGCCTTTAAGTATTTTTCCGCAAATTTTTAAAAAAACTTTTTTGAGTCGATGTAGGGTACGTCCATTCGGCATACGGGGGACATTTTGACTCGACGTTTAATACGTCCATTCGGCGTTTAAGGGTTAATAAAAAACTGCTGGGAAGGCAAGGCGTTCAAT
>NC_061089.1:62998025-63008025 GCF_015104395.2 Macrobrachium nipponense
ATCCATGTCTAATAACCGGCCCTTAATCTACCTTTAATGTATATAGAAAAAAATGTATAAGTATTAAAACCTTATATTTCCGATAAATATTAATAAAAGCCTTTTAAACATCAAGAGAAATAAAGGAAAACTGAAAATTTCTTGCTAAAGAAGTCTTAATTTATCTTTGTAGGAAAATTCACGTCTTCGAAATATTTCGCTTTCTTACGAGGTGCAAGTGGGCAAACGGAGTTTACGTGAAGGAGCTAAACTTATATTCGTAATCTATTTAAAGGCGGTTTCTCTGGGCTGTATTCACAATAGATGTCTTTTACAACTTTAGCACCACGAACTTTACAAGGTTAAGAAATAGTGTAATTTTATTTGATCTTAAAGACCTTTTTTCATAGGGAAAACCAAAATTCTAAAACACTTATCTTGCTAAAGTCTATTATATTACTTCAGCATGGACTTATGTAACCATGAAAAGAACAGTGATTTATTTTTTACTCTCATTTTCAATTGCTGGGATTCTGACTTCTTTTTGTTGTGTTCCAATCTTGAAAACAAAACTGACAGCCATTGCCCTTCCTCTGCAGGGAGTGAGAAAGGGAAAAATAAACTGTACAGCTAAAGGTAGCTTTAATATTTTTGAGATGAGGTGAAATCCATCGTCATGAGATAAAAATTAATTAATAACATATAAAAAGTCATTTATGAAAATACAAAGGCCCATGGGGCACTTAATAAATAAAAATATATGAATTCTATATAACTTGTTCTGAATTTTATCATTAGTTTTATTTTTTACTGTGCAGATGAGAACGTGAGTAAATATATTTAATGTGTTCGTGGGTTCAGTTGTGAAGCATATGCTTTTTTGTATGTTTATTTATTTATAAAATTTCATTGTCATTATTCATTTAGTCCCAGTGCTTGGCCAATGTCCAAGACCTAATACAACATTTCATTTAAATCCTTCGGGCCAGGCCCTATGAGAGCCGTTAGTCAGTTTAGTGGTCTGGTTAAACTATAACATGAGATATTTCTGTTTTGAATAATTAGTAATTACAAAAATAACAATATGAATACATCTAATCCTTATAAGTATGTTTTGTGATAGAATTCTTTAGTAACTTTTCATTACAATTCATGATGAGCATTAATGAAAAATCCATAAATGGATCTGCTTACGTAAATCAAAAGCCAACACAATTATACCTACTGTGAACAACAGAAAACGCAATTTTACGGGACGTATTCAACATATTTTACAGAAAAAAAATAACTTTGTTTCCTTTTTCGTTAATTCCACAGATTTCTTCGCTCTAGAAACAACCACCAATCAGAAAGAAGGCAAAACAAAAACTGGATGATATACAGCTACCCAGAACAAGCCCAGAACCGCGTTGTGCGTTCTTCTTCTTCCCCCAACAACCCGAAGATTACGGCCTTCCATAAAAGATATAAATTTCGAGAAACTACATATGCGTTGGGCCTCCAAAGAGAGCCCGAGGCTCTAGGCTATCGAGGGCGAACTCGGCTGAGATAGTCATAAGGCAAGGAAAAGAAGGCAGGAAAGGAATCGTTCTTCCTTTCTCTTCCTTTATAAGTTCTCTTCCTCGTTATGACAACCGTCCTCCTTCTCGTTATCTGCTGTAATAACTCACGCAGGTCTCCCAAGGGGGTATATATAATGATACACTTCACTACTGCGTGTGTACATAAATTTTATAGCAACCAATGCTACTTTCATGAGAGAAGTGGGGGGAGAGGCGTTTTTATTGAGTGTTTTAACGAAGGTCAATTTACCTATTTGCGTTCGTGTATGCTTTTCGTTGCATGTTTACTAACAACAGGTAAACAAAAATTCTTGTTTCACTGAGAAAACAATGTATAATCATGTCAATACTGCTTCGTATCCTTTTTCTTTCTTTCTCAAAGTGACACACACATACACACGCACACACACATACACTTCCCTTTGAAAAGTTAATCGGAGTTATATTTTGGAGTTACTTTATACAGTTTTCGACAGTTCCAGGATTGGTAGTTTAAATTACTATGGTGAATGAATATACAAAGAAAGCTTCGTATATTCTAGAAAACATCAGTAATAATTACTGATTTGCATAACCTACTTCCTGTTTTCGGTGATTACCTTAAGTGTCCTTAAATTTTCCAACCTCCGCCTAACAGAAAACGTAGGACTAATTCATACAATCTATTTTTCTAATTCATTCTTATTTCCATCGAGTTTTACTTATCTTAAATTCAGAAAATTCTGGGTTTACTGCAGCTGCGATGGTTATCTACTTACAAAAATATCTCCGTTATTAATAAATAAAAACCGATAATAAAATAATATGAAATGCTCATTCAGGTCACACCAGTCAGATATAAATAAAAAAGAATACAAATGCAAAAACATTTTTGTTATATTATAATAACTCGAGAAAAAAATCCTGTGAGGAACATCTCCCCCGGCCCCTCCCCCCCTTCCACAACACACACACACACACACAAAAATAGGCCTTCTTTTCTTTGTTTACCCATATCTCAGCATCCAGCCTTCGATCTTGTCCTTTCCCTATTCTGTTAGTTTTTTGGCATCTATCCAGCGTTCGTAGGTATTCGGCAGATGCTGTCAGCCATAGTTGTAGATTTGTTCCCTAGGTGGCATAAAACAGAGTTCATAATGAAGTGGTCTGGTGTTTTTTTGTTATTTACTTGTGAGAAATTTTCTTGCTTTCTTCTAGGGAAATGCTTCTTGTCTTGTTTTTATTTGAGGAGAGGATATGATAAATCAACAGACAAAATAATTTCATAAATTGCTATCCTTCATTGCACTAATTAAGTTCCATTACCGCATTAAGGAGTGTTTAGTTATTTTATGGTAGTAATGTTCTAAATACATCAGCGTTGGAGATTTGACTGCTGGTTTCCTTCATCCACTCATCGTGTCTTTTATCAGAGAGGTTCTCAATATGACGTTATGAATTGGTCGATGATGAAAATTTTAATGAAATTTCGCTCAATTTACCTATTAAGTTCTTCCCTTACTCTCACAGGGCATCTTTTCGTAATTTCATTATGAAGATGTACGGCATTAATTCAAATAGAAAAAAATTGCTTGAAGTTTTTTCTTAGTGTACGTCATAAGTGTTACCTGATTAAATAATAAATCGAATATCTGATAATTCAACAGCAGCGGCTCAACTTATGAAAGTTTAACTGCCAGCAACGATTTCAATAATAATACAATAATAATAATTATATATATATATATATTATATATATATATATATATATATATATATATATATATATATATATATAATATATATATATTATATATATATATATATAACAACATACCACAGTAAAGCAGAATGACCTAACGTGCTTTCATATTCCACAAATTTTATTGCGAAATGCAAACTTCCTCTTCCCTTGTGCTTGGTAATCGGATGAGTGATAAAACATAAAGGATGAAAGGGAACATTAATCCCTTAGTTTCATTAATAATTCTCAGTCAGCGGAAATTTCATTCATCCTATCTTCTGGTCAATGAGGGATTCGTCCATATTTCATAAATCTTCGAGGGACATTTATTTCGAATCGAATGCATACACGTGTTTTTCGTAAAATGTGGGGTGTTCCAGTTTCACAGTTAAGAAATATTCAACTAACCACATTATGTTGATATGCATTAGTTTTTTAAGGTTTGAAATAAATATCTATATATTCTGAGTTATGCTAAATATGAAGAAAATGTTAACCGAAGGGGAATTTTTTAGTCGAAAAGAAATTTGTCGGCTCATGGACGCGAACCACAGAACCTAGAATTCAGGACGTACAGTGAAACGCTCTAAACCACACGTCTATCACAAGAGGTATAAGTTAATGCCGGTAATGTGATAAGACTCATAATATGGCTACGTGCGGTAAAAGCACTACAAAGCTATCAAGGTCGAGGTGGGTTAATGAAGACAGGGATTTGTAGTTGGGAGAGAGCATTAACTTATACCTCTCGTGATAGCCATGTGGTTTAGAGCGCTTCACTGTACGTCTTGAATTCTTGGTTCTGTGGTTCGAGCCTATGAGCCGACGAATTTCTAATCAACTAAAAAAAATATTTATAAATTCCCCTTTGGTTAATATATATGAAAATATATTAATTCTGAGGTAGAGTGAATTAGGTATTAAGGGACATTTGTAGCTTGATGCATATAAATGAGTCACGGTAATGTGATAAGACTCGTAATATGGCTATGTGCCACAAAATCACAACAAAGTTTTCAAGGTCGAGGTGGGTTGATGCCGACTCCAAAACAACGAATACCTGAGCGCGACAGGGATTTGTAGGGGAGAGGCGCCGTTAACTTATACCTTTCGTGATAACCGTGGGGTTAGAGAGCTTCACTGTACGTCCTGAATTCTTGGTTATGTGGTTCACGCCCATGAACCGACGAATTTCTTATTGACTAAAAAAATTCCTCTTCAGTTAACATATATGAAAATATATTAATTCTGAGGTAGAGTGAATTTGATATTAAAGGACATTTGTAGCTTAATGCATATATATGAATCACGGTAATATAAGACTCATAATATGGCTAAGTGCAACAAAAGCACTACAAAGTTATCAAGGTCGAGTTGGGTTGATGCTGACTCCAAAGCAACGAATACCTGAGGGCGACAGGGATTTGTAGGTGAGAGGCGGCGTTAACTTGTACCTCTCGTGATAGCTGTGTTATTTAGAGTGTTTCACTGTACATCCTGAATTTCTTATGACTAAAAAAAAAAAATCCCCTTCGTAATTGATTGATATCCAATTCACTATACCTCGGGGATAACTGTCTGGTTTAGAAGGAATGATGTAGTGACAGATCGCTGAGCGAACAAGATATCCCCGTGGTCAGTTCATAATTATCAATTAAAATTCCTTTTGAGTGTAAGTTATTCCCGGGTTATAGCGAATTGGATATGTACATACATGCATACATACACACACACGTACGCGCGAGCATATACATATACATGATTATATGTATGTATGTATGCATAAATAAATAAATATATATATATATAATATATATATATATATATATATATATATATATATATATATATATATATAATAGATGAGTGTCATCAGTGAGTGTATTTTCTTGTGTGTTTACACATAGGTGCCTTCGTATCAAGCTCGTGTGATAGTGCTTGCAAATTTATTCATGCGAATATCTAGTGGTATTTAGAATATGTATTTCAATGAGCATATGGATATGATTTTCGTATTGTAAATACATATTCATTAATTTGTTTTACTGGCATTTGCAGAGAAAGATATACGCAATGATTTCTCCCAACACTATGATTGCTTCTAAAGCAACAAATTCATACTTTCTCACTTTTTCTTTGGTGAAGAATGTCATTCCAGAGATCCACACTGAGAACTTTGGAATATTTTCCTATATTTATTTTTCATGGAAATTCGTTGTTCACTGGTAGCATAATTTCAAGAGAATGCTGGCATGAGGGAAAACCTTCTTCGACACCAGTGCCAAAAATTCCAGCGAAGGTGAAGCGGGGTCTTTGGCGTGCGTGACAAGCGCCCGTCGGGAGCCCCTTTTTGTCGAAGCATTTTCGTGGCTAAATATTCGTCTTTCGCGTGCGGCGTGAATCAAATATGAATGGTGAAAATTGCCTTCCACCTTCCAATTACGACTCTATTCTCCCTTTAATTTCGTCCCTTCGGCCCTCCAAAGACATACGGGACCTTAGCGCGACCGATCCTAAGACGAAATATCGCGCTAGATGTGACGTTGCCCGAAGGTTAATAGTCGATATCAAGGTAAGGCACGGACCCGACGATATACAAATATCTAGCCCGTCCCCGCCCCCCTCAACTCCTCACTTAATAACAGGCAACCCCCCACCCCCTCAATTCTGACAGTAAATACCCACCTCCACCCCACCCTTTACCTCCCCCTCTCCTCCCGCTGCCAAAAATCTCACTGGTTTGCGTTTGATGTAGTTGTACGTTATTTGTAATAAGCTTGTAATCTACGGCATCTGACATTTTTATGATATTAAATGAGAAACCATCAACCATTCACAGTAGCTTGTGGAGGGTGCTTTTAATTCCAAGGACTTGCATATAGCAAACAAGCGGCTACTGGCAAGATTAGAGGGAAGTTTTGGGTGCGTGCGTTATGTATAGAAAAGTGAAACTTCGTATAAACATAAAGAAAAAGATAAATACCAGAGAAAGCAAAACCTGGACTTTGAAGATAAGGAAGAGGGAAAACGAAAAAGAAATTATTAGGTGTGATAGAGAGTACCGAAACGATGTTACTTTTTAAAAAAAGATGACTGAATAGAAGGGAGAAAAGAATAAGGACAAAAAGAAGAATAGAGGAACAGGAACAAGTCACGGTTACTTTCAGAGCGTCATTATTAGGTCACGCAGCAAAGAATAGCTGATCCAAGCGAAATCATAAACAACGTTTGCAGTAAAACATGAGTTAGTGCCTAAATTGCTTTAATATCAAGCTGTAAAATATAATGAACCAACACTAAATTGGCATGGAAAGCCGTTGTTAAAGAAGGCTACGAACCACTTTAGCTGTGTGCACATACTGCAACGTGTGGGTTGCATATTTTATCTAATTTCCGTTGTAAGTGGGTGTGTGTATGTACGTTCGGTGTCTGTTTTTAATACGTGATTTTACGCCATATTTGTACAGTAAACATTTATGTCTTCGTGTGCATGAGTTTCGCAGTCTATGTATACTAAACCATATTAAAAGTTATGGCTGATAAACATTTATTAATAATCAGTTTATATCTACAGTTACTGAATTGCGATCATCGTTAAAAATTCTTATAAAAGATGTAAACAAAAGTTTTTTAAGTACTTATAACTTTCGGAAAATATAAGAGCGATATTGGTAAAAATGTCCCTAAGGCTCTGTGATGTAAGTGTGTTTATCTAAGAAAACCATGATCAAGAATTAAATCTCAGGGTTATTGCAGAAACCAAGATAACTGAGAAATTAGTGCTTTGCCGTCAGATATTTCATTGATGCCATATTATGGTACATTATATGATATAGACAGCATTCCGCAAAATATATTGAGGATTACTCCATCATTCATGAAATAACATTATATTCTGCGTATGTCTAACAAGCAGATGCTCACAAATAATTATTTATATGTGGATCATTGACATGTAACTTCCAAGACCAAATAAGAAAACAAGTGTCTAACTTATAATGTTAAGAATCTTACTTTGGTCAAAACAAAATGACAACGTAACTCATACTTTCACCGAACATCATCAGCCTGTTGAAATTGGCAATGGGACCCAGCGAAGACCGGAAGCCAATTGGATAAGAGTAAGGCCGAGGAATTAGTAACGTCTTGTTCATTCACAACAGATTCCTTGCTAGTTGAGTCTTATTAAATTCAAATCAGTCAGGCATTCGATGCTTTCAGTGCCATGTTAATGGTTTCTTCTTGAAGCTTTACGAATAGTACTTGCGGAATCACTATGAATCCATAACATGTGAACTTGAGGTTATGCAGTGAGATGACAATTATTATGAAGTTATTAATCTAAATCAATTAAGTTATGTACTAAAGATGAAATATCTCTCTAAAAGCCAATTTCAGGCAACCTTGTTTTCCAATACGGGAGTCTTTGAAGCTTGTTTGAATTACGAGGAACAATGAGACGGTATAGTCATTATACCCTGGGTCGAAGGTTGTAATTATCATTTGAAAACCAGACATTTAATTTTCTATAGAGAGCAATGTCTTATGGAAACCCTATTCGTTGCCTGGGAGCTGTTTACGATTGTTACTTGACAATTACCTCTGCCTTTGCATACTGAACCAAGGCAAAAGTTGTCTGCAAAACAACGCTGCCTTGGAAGGTCCGTTTAATTATACTTATGAATAATGGGATCCTGCCGAGATCCACAGCCTTTTAGTACCTCGTTTGGAGCTATTAATTTTATTAGCACGGTGTAATTTGTGTTTTACAGTCTCTTGAATCCACAAAGATCATCGTCGTACTTTCTGTATGTGCCATACTGTTACCGTCATAAATAAAGAAATTAATACATAAACACTACTTTATTATTTTACTGGCATGTACATGGAATATCTTCCCACCAAGGATTCAGGGACCTTGCCTCGGACTGGAAGCATTAGTTGCCCAAACTACTGGCACTGCGTGGGGTAAAATTACCCACGGGAAGTTTCGCATGCTGCCCTGCTATCGTTAGCTAACAGTCATCTCTCTCTCTCTCTCTCTCTCTCTCTCTCTCTCTCACTAATATATATATATATATATATATACTATATATATATATATATATATATATATATATTATATATATATATAGGTTTTTTTGCCCCGAAGGAAAAAATGAAAAGCGAGATAGCCGAGTACTTTCGTCCAATTCGGTAAAGGTCCGAATAGGACCGAAAGTACTCGGGCTATCTCGCTTTTTCATTTCTTCCTTCGTGGCAAAAATAACCTTTATTTATACATAGCATCACGTTTTATATACTTCGTGATCAAGTTATTCATATATATATATATTATATATATATATTATATATATATATATATATATATATACGTATATATATATATATATATATATATATATATATATATATATATACGTGTGCATACATGACGTGTGTATGTATTTCTGTGTATGTAAGTGTGCCCAAATTTTAAACCAAAAGTGCACATGCTAGCCGGCCATGTGTGTTAAGCAAGGAGTACTGCGGGTGACTTTCATAATGTATTTCCCTACTGCAGCCTCTTGCATTAATATAAGCTGGATCGTCGCCATTCCCTTCCCTTCAGGACGTCGGTGAGAATAGCAAATGGGAAATCGTATGAAGCACAAATTTCCACCCAGTTAACTAACATAATTGAATTTTGAGGACGCTCTTGCGCTCTCACGGAGGCAAGGAGGGAGGGTAAGGGGGTTTGGTGCAATATAAGGGGTTAGAGGTCCCCTTCCTTTCGAAATTCATTCTCTCTCTCTCTCTCTCTCTCTCTCTCTCTCTCTCGCAAGAGGGTCGGATTTCATCATTGAAGATCACGTGGTGCCTGACATTAAAACATTTGAGAAAGGACGCAGAATTACGCGGAAGGCCTTTATGGCAGAGGCTGCCAAGAGAAACATCCGAAAATGTCGTGTAAAAGAGGGCATGGAGTATTCCAAGTAAAAGAAAAGAAAGGGGAAGGGGGAAAAGATGAAAGAAGTGATGGGTAAATTGGATGGAGGGGAGAGAGAGAGAGAGAGAGAGAGAGAGAGAGAGAGAGAGAGAGAGAAGAACAACAACGGACGAGAAGAATAAACGAGGGTATAGGATCAATGACTTTTTGCTGGAAGGGGACAGGTGCAGGGGGCATTGGCAGGGACGAAGGGATAGAAGAGAAAATGAGTAAGAAATGTACGCTAAGGAAGAGGAGAGGAGTCATGAGGGAAAGAACGAAACGTGGATAGATAGATACAGATAAAGAAAGAGGAGACCCGCTGACGGCCTCGCTCCCTTTTACAATAACGAGAGAGGGAGAGTGAGTGGGGAAGGGAGGGATTGATGACTCGACTTCCTTTTACAAACGATAGAGAGAGAGGAGAGAGAAACCTTGATGACCCTGCTTCCCTTTACAACAGAGAGAGAGAGAGAGAGAGAGAGAGAGAGAGGACCATGGTCCCCTCATATTACAGGTATGGTGTCTGTGTCTTTCCTGCATTGATGCATCTTAAATAATTGGTTTTGTTACCCCTTAGCCAGGCCTTCGTTGCTTTAACGTTCGGGCTTCTCCTCTAAGCTAAAATATTTCTGGAGCAAATTATTTCCTCAACGTTTTCGTTGACAATGCAGTTTTGTAGCTCCGGGGTAAAATTATAACAGCAATACAGTATAAATTTTGTCAATTATATGAAAACTTCTGTAGTTCTAACCGACTTGGTTAAAC
>NC_061089.1:63013025-63023025 GCF_015104395.2 Macrobrachium nipponense
ACTGAGGCTAGAGGGCTACAATTTGGTATGTTTGATGATTGGAGGGTGGATGATCAACATAGCAATTTGCAGCCCTCTAGCCTCAGTAGTTTCTAAGATGTGAGGGTGGACATAAAAAGAGCGGATGGACAGACAAATAACCATCTCAATAGTTTTCTGTTACAGATAACTAAAACTTAACTAGACGTCGCCAACACCAGAATACGAATTGTGCTTCTACGTTAAGAAATGCCCGGTGGGATAACAGGAACATATTGACTTCTGGAGAAAAATGCGAGGAAAGACAAATTACCAGAGTTGACAAGCCAAGATAACTGTCGACGTATTTTCTAAAATTACCCTCCAAAATCAATTACGATCAGCGACGGGTGGGACGGGTGGTCTGCATTTTCAAGAGGACATTTACGTCTCATACTGTTCCACTTTTACTACTTTACCAGTGCGCCTGTCGTGACAGTAAATGGCAATATTTAATTATTGCTGAGATTGCTTCGTGGTTATTTCAAGCGCATTATGCTGTTCTGTATCGTCTCGCTGAAGATATTTGCTATTTAAATGTGGTGTTCGTTTCTCGTACCTCTATATTGCAGAAAGACCACATACAAATATAAGGCTGCAAATGGTTTTATACAGGTAGACATTTTCCTTTCTATCACTTTCTAATAGTACAAGGATGTACTATGTTAATGTTCCTTTACAACAAGCCTACCAGTGAAGCCCTTATTATCGGAGAAATACCTCAATGCATTTTTTTGTTTCACTCGCTTCCTACCACTTATCAACAGAACGATTTTATTATGACGATAATAGTGTATTTTTTGTTTACATAATGTGTCAAATGCTTGTTTTCTCGGTATTCTGAACTATAATGTAAACATTAGAATTTAATTATTTGTGCATAGATATACCTGGTTGTTTTTTTTAGTCATTCAAATACTTATTTGTCTTTTTATATCTATTTATTAATTTAATTCCGACCCTCAGCTTTCCCAAAAATTATGTACGGTTACTTGACAAACAGCAACTTACGAGCCAACAGACAGTGCTTCATAACAATGAATTAGAAAAAGAAAAAAAAAGCTATAACTCTCCTTCCATGTTAAATACGTACGTTTTCCCATATGGCGAGAAATGGTAACTATATTTTTCTAATATTTTGCACCAAGCAATTACAGCTACATACTGTCTTCCTCATTAACGATATCTCACGAAAGCGGCAGAGTCAGACGACCAATGGCCTTCAGCATGCTGGCTTCTAATTATCAAATCCATTCTGATATATATTGAGCGCTGTAATTTTCAGAATACTTTTACTACTAAATGAATGAAGGGGGAGAGATTGAAGTTGAACATGGGATGGTAACGAACATATCTTAACTTTCGAGAAGGAAATGGTGATCGGTGTATTGGGAAGTGAAAAGAACAATTATATTTAGAGCTCTGTTCGTACGCACACAAATATATATATATATATATATATATATATATATATATATATAATATATATATATATATATATATACATATATATATATATGTATATATATATATTCGTGTGTGTATGGAAATTGGTACATGTCAAACAAGATAAATAAGTAAAGAACCACAAAATGAAAAAGTTGCCTATCTTGAAATAATGACCATTGTCTCTGTCCTTGAATACTTAACCAGTAACATTAAATACCAGAGTACTGGAAAGAATAACAAAGACCTAATGAGAACCTTATAACTTATTTGTTTTATTGCTTAGTTTAATGATCGTCTGTTAAAGATCTCAATTCCATGTCTACATACACTTCTTAATAGTAAATGCAAGCGTTTTTAGGTTATAATGCTATCAATATTTGAGTTAATCAAAGACAGAAAGGCTATTATATTGAATATTTCTTTATATATTTCAGACTCAAATATGTCCTCAAATTTTAAGGGTTGAAGGGAAGATGTGTTCCATTAAAAACAAATATGGTAATTACTGGTGCTTGCATTGCGATGTGAACCAAATATAGTGTGGCTTTGTATATATTTCGCATTGAGAGAGAGAGAGAGAGAGAGAGAGAGAGAGAGAGAGAGAGAGAGAGAGAGAGTCTATCCCTCTTTCATCCAGTGAAAATAGCTATTCACAAATACCGTCATCTGTTTCTCCCATCTTCCCAGATGGCATCGCTGCTCTTAGCAGTCATGTCCATAATTTGCACTAAATAACCCAATCAATTAATACGTCAATCATTCTAGCAGTCAATCAAAGTGGTCTCATGCTTCATGCATACAAAGCCTGGAAAAGCCTCACAGCCTTTGAACTACGAAAAATGTCATACGGTTTTAGAATATTATCAGAGTGAGATGGCAACGACATATTGCATTTCATTGGTGAGATACCATTAAAATAAGAGTCCAATCGAGTAATTATTAAGTTCATTTTAGCATAAATTGATTCAGCACTTTAAGGAATAATTCTATTCACTGAACTGAAGAAAGGGAGGTCATTCATACCTGGAGACAAACATTGAGAGGGTATACGCGATGTTGCCAACTAGGATTTTCTGGGTATCTTTAAGAGCTGGGATACCCACACTTACATAGATAAAAACTATGAGACAGGACGCTGGAGATCAGTAGAGATTTGCAAAAGATAAAAGCAAAGAAACACTTAAGTGCCTAGTTTCGTCGAGGCCCTCAGGTGTGAAAGACAAAATCTTATCTTCGAGGAGTAAGATTTTCAGCAGCTGAAATAATTATTGAATTTTAGATACCTTTTCTTGAAGAGAAATAAGGTTCGTATTAGTTTGTTTTTGTTCTTATAGCTTACTTTCAAATGACTCCGATACTTTAGGCATGTAACCAGGAATCCAATATAGGAATCCAATACTACTCTTGAAGAATAATGAATTTGAAAAATTCTTTGTTTAAAGAAGTCAAAACTACAAATATTAGCTGTTTCAGCTCGGTGGCCCTTTCCAAAAAATATTCAAGAATGTATGTTGTGGACATACCATAGAGAGAGAGAGAGAGAGAGAGAGAGAGAGAGAGAGAGAGAGAGAGAGAGAGAGGTTATTTATAGTCCATACAAAAAAAAGCTACACCATCGCAATTTTCTCTCTACTCTCGTCCTCCTCCCACCGGCTTCAACCATGGCATTCAGTCTTAATGAGGCACCGAGAGCTTGAAACATGCCAGTGTTTTAAAGCTTAGTGATCGCCCAGAATGAGGAAGCCTCAGAACCGGGGAGATCGCATCATTTTCCCAGAAAGACTAGAAATGCCATCTGAGCTTGTAGAAATATTTTGGCAGCCCAAAAATTGACAGCCGTACAACTTCATGTCATTAATGATATCCGACGTAAATAACGACGTAAATAACAGGCCACGCGAACGGAGGCCATCCGAACACGGAGCTCTTAATTACTAAATCGATTTAGGTATTAAGTACGTCCTATTATCTACAGGAGGATTTTGTTCTGTGTATGTAGACAAGAGTTTGAGGTTCTATTAAGCGGTGGTAATAATTATTTTTTTTTTCTTTTTTTTTTGTAGGAAGGCGGGAAGAGAAAGAGGAGTTTGTGATATGTCAATATGAAAGCAATCATTTTGCTAGGACTTGAAGAAAAATTGGGCTGGTCCGTGGAAAAAGAAAGACCTGTAGTTGTCACTTTTAGAGGTCATTATTAAGCTGAGGGACGGGATTAAGCTTGGAGAAATGAAAAAGGTATGAGATTAACGATTGAAGCTGAATTAACATTGCATACATGCTGATACAATCCTGCCTTCCTGGCTCTGCTAAATACATAACCAAATTTATTGCTCTCATTCTTCCTTTTTACATTTTCCTCTATAAACTTATCTTTTACATTTACTTTGAACGTCTTGTCCCTGTGAACACTTTCACGCTGTTTCACTCGTCTTTGTAGTATCTCCTCGTTACTCCCAATTAGTAGGGTATAATCTGCAAACATCACTTACTCCACATTCAATTCTCGACCCATAGTCCTCTCCCACAATTTTGCATCTACATCTATTGTCCTCTTTCTTAATTCTTGCTTTACTCCAACATGCTTGTGTGTACAGTTTATGTATCTACGTACTCAAAACGATTGCTTCTAAAATCATCCCTGTCTGTCTTCATGGCTATTTGACCCTGTGATAATTTATAGTTTATTTTTATATATTTGCTGTATTGGCCATTTAGGTAATGAAGGACATCGGAAACTCCCGCGTGAAAATGACAGAGTTGCAATCATTTTTCGCAGCACTACCTATTAGTTTTGTCATTTTTATCTTGTTTACTATGTCTTCAAGTTCTTCTCATCGTTAGATTTACCGAACTAAATCATCTTGTGAAGTTTGTCATGATTAATATCCAAATGTAGAGGGACTATCTCTTCATATATTCAAAAATACATACATATGCATACGTATATATATATATATATATATATTATATATATATATACTATATATATATATATATACATATACAATATTATAGTATATATAATGCCTTTCTACAGTACTCATAAATATTCGCGAATTACAATGTAGCTTACAGTTGCAGTAATTCTACACTATTCTTGTCGCAACCTTTATGCGGGTTCCAGCGTAGAAAATAAACGCGACATGAAAATATCCCGTTCCTTTTATGAATTCTTTCCCTGAGATAAAATTTTCAGCAGATAAAGTGCTTATTCAAATAAAAGAAAACATTATATTTTGTTTCTATTTTTAGGTGGGAGGAAAATTTTATGCTACCAAACGTCAGCTCCATAAGAGAACCTTTCCGTTTTACAAATTACTTTACTTAATAAATAACAATTATTCAAAGTTTGATATCATCTCCTTAGTTTGTATGAAACAGCCCAAAAGTGAATGGAAAACTACGGATCTTACAAGATACCGTGATATTTATTTTAATTTTAAGTGATATCTACTTTTCATATTATTTACCCATCAGTAAATGCATTTTTGTTAATGGATTAACCTGTTGATAGTGTTGACAACTTTAATTAATTTTTACTTTTGTTTTTCTAGTCGGTGCTTAAACCTCTTCATTAAATACTTATTCGCATATGAATATTTTTCCCACACACATACATATATTAATAATATATGCATTAGTTGCGGCAATATTAAGAGAAGTCACAAAAATAATCACAACGTGTCACCGTGGTTTCCATATAGTACTACAGTTGCTACCATTCATACATTTCAAAGCATCAGCTTCCTTAACATTTTCAGAGCAGCTTCCTCACAGTTTCACAGGAAACACGAAATTTTTTTTTCCGTACTCAGCGTTGTAACATCTTGGCGTAATCATCAAATTATGGAATGTAACAGTCTGTAAAACCTGGACGCACAGTAAAAGTAATAATTGTTGTTCCTCGTTGGAATACTAGCTGGCCATCTTGTCCCTCGTAAAATTTTTCGGGTGGGTCTAAAACATGATCATTGTTAATGAGATTGCATTAGAGTGTAATCGTCACAATACTTAATATCCATGAGAATGCTGAAACCTTGATGTTTTTATGCATAATTCTCTTGAAAGGTGTAAATTTTCAGTGTCTTTGTTCATGTTCATTCGCGCGTGTTTATACGTACACACAAAGTTCAATAACTCTGCGTTCAACGCTTCCATAAATAATCTCCTTCAGTCTAGAATTAATAAGAATTCTGCTTCTGATTTTTTCTCCCTTTTATACTGTTATAATTCTAATTATGGTGGCTACATACAGGTCCAAATAATCTTTCTTTCCCTTAACATACATTTCGCACTATGTAAACTTATTAATCCTTGGCCAATTTAGCCTCTGAATAGAGATTAGGCATATATGTGTCAATATATATATATATATATATATATATATATATATATATATATATATATATATATATATATATATATATTCAATTTCGTAGTTTTTTCTGCATTTTCAAGTTAACGCCGAGCACAAAAATAGTTTACGGAGCTTTATATGTTATCTGTGAGGACAACGACTATCAGAAACGAAATCTATACATACATATATGAATAATATCTAAAAAATACCACTGGATATTCGTTTGTTCTTGTGTCAGGATGAAGAACTTAAAATTCAAAACATTCAAAAGCTATATTTCAAGTCATTCAATAAAGCCTTCAGAAAGAAAAAAAAAATTAAATGAGAGGGAGCGACAAGGAAGGACGAGATAGAAATGGGATTGAACAAAATAGAGTAATCTTCACAATATCTTGCGAGAGAGAGAGAGAGAGAGAGAGAGAGAGAGAGAGAGAGAGAGAGAGAGAGAGAGAGATCATTTTAAGCCCCAATAGACGAGAAATGATAGGGAAGCATTGGCCGGTGTCATTGTTTACCTTTGCCGGGACGAAAGACAAGGATCTCGCATAAGCATTAGCATCTCAAACAGCGGTTTGCAGAGATGGCAAAGTTCAATGAAATGAGGTAAAGTGGAGATGAAATAGAAGATCAAAGGTGCACAAGAAAAAGGCAATAGGGAATAGGAAAGAGTTCTGATGAAATAACAGGCAAACGGTTGAACATTCTTTTTTCCCTTTCCTTGAAACAGGCAATTTTAGTGTTGGCCAACGTTGCTTTTTTTTCAGAGGACTCCTTTGAAATGTCAATTTGCCGATGGAATACGATATCGAAGGCACAAATTGACTTCAAACGTCATGCATAACGAAAAGACATTCTGGTTGCGTTTATACGCAAATTGTATCGTTGACGGATCAAATTGGCCAATAAAAAATATCGTCAT
This sequence comes from Macrobrachium nipponense, assembly GCF_015104395.2. Classification (NCBI taxonomy): domain Eukaryota; kingdom Metazoa; phylum Arthropoda; class Malacostraca; order Decapoda; family Palaemonidae; genus Macrobrachium; species Macrobrachium nipponense. Next base: position 63,019,772 of record NC_061089.1, read on the forward strand.
GGCAACCTTTTCAAGTGAAATGGTTCGGGTTTTCGTTTGACCCTGCGGAAACCCGAAAAAGGACACTGACAAAATATTTGACTATATGAAAACCCGAACTGTTAATTCCTTTATACTGCTACTCCGGAACTAGATTTTTCTTTGTCTATATTTTCAGTGATTTATAACATCACTTAGAAATATAAAATTTCTGTCAATATAACCAACGAGAAACTCAGATCAAGAGAAAATCACTGCCTAAGAGTCCTAGTTTTGCGTAAATTTTATGTCACATTTACCAAAAGGAGAGTGTCCGAATATTTCTTTATCTGCAATATACCTCAAAAAGTGATTGATGTTTTTCTTTTAATTCTATATGTTGGCCATAGAAAATTAGGTAAATTTTGAAAATATTCCATGTGCGAGGGGGTACCCATAATTTTTGTTTTTATTGAAAGTTTCCGCCTTCTCAAAAATTAAAGTTTACTTCTGCACCATGGAATTAGGTACTCCATGAATTATGAAATTCCCAACTTTTAAATACAACCGTACTCTTTTAGTCTCAATGCTTATGAGACATTTAGTTTAAATTCCCTTCTGCACTCAGACACACACACACACGCGCGCGCGCACAGGTAAATTAGGTGAATTTTGTCATTGCCCCTAACGGCGGCTAATTTTATATACTCTAAAAAGGGCACTAAATCTCTCGAAAGTTTTTCCTAGAATTTCTTCCCATCTGCTAATGAAAGGTCGGGACTAATTTGCACGAAGCTTTAATTTTATTCTGGGAATTTTTCCTGCACGAATTACCTCTTTCAACGCTGCCGGAACATCAATCATTTTTCTCTGCAAATAGTCCTTCTTCTTTTGGATGGCATGAAAATTCATGCTATTTCTCGTCTTGGATTCTCTCTCTCTCTCTCTCTCTCTCTCTCTCTCTCTCTCTCTCTCTCTCTCTCTCTCTCTCTCTCTCTCTCTCTCTCTCTCTCTCTCTCTCTCTCTCTCTCTCTCTCTCTCTTGTTGAATGGCAAGAACCACGAATGATAGACTAGAGAAGATACTGCTGTTGTTTTAATTTGGAGTATGAATTCTGGTTAGGAAAAAGTGGAAAATAGCACAAACAAAATTCAAGGGCTACAGACTTCTCTGCGTTGTGAATACAGTAATGTAGTTTATTCGCATTCCTTAATGCCCGTATTAACGTATTGTTGCTGAACACTACAAATCTTATCCGAACCACACAGCCAATCGTAAGCTACATAAAGTGACATGGATTTGAGATTATGAAAACAAAACCAATAAAACCAAGCCGTATTTTCTTATATAACATCGTGATTTTTAGTGACATTGCAAAAACCAAATGAGTTTGCTTTTGCATCTTGCATCTTCTGAATTCAAATCATCATAATCATACTTTAAAATAATGGATAAAAAATTTAATAAAAACTTATACATCCTCCCAAACCTCTGTTGGTGACTTTCGTTGGTGATTTAACGAACTTCCGGAACTAATAAGCTCCAGGATATATGAGTATTAAATGGACGACCATCACTTTGCATCGCAATAAACCATATTGGATACAACCTATGCCCACAATTTCCGCTCCATGGAGCTCATATGGCGGTGGGACTGTGTGTCAACTGTTCCGATAACATTTCCAATACCATTCACATATCCATCCAATACCCTCCTCTCTCTCCTCCTCGCTCTCTCTCTCTCTCTCTCTCTCTCTCTCTCTCTCTCCTCTGTGCAATCCAATAGCAATATTGGTGACGGATCTTGCATTACTCTGATTGTCCCCAGCGCAAATAGGACTTTGAAAATGGGGCTAGAGTGAGTACTATGAAAGATTCAAATTAGAAAAAAAGAAAAAAAAAGATTGAGGGAGAAAGAGTTACAGAAGCCAGTGTACATGTGAAAACTCAAATCTTTACACATATATCTACACACACACACACACACACACACACACACATATATATATATATATATATATACATATATATATATATATATATATATATATATATATATATATATATATATATATATATATATATCCGTGGTATGTAGGAAACGTAAAAGAGGGGCGAAATCCGAGGTAACATGATGTGAAAAATCCAGGATCCAAAACAGCAAAACAAACAGCACATCTGTAACGATAATGGTTTCGATATGAGCGAGGGTGCGTTGCGCACGTGATAGGAGATTGAAGAAATTATATGGAAGGTACTGAATACTCGATCTCACAAGCATCGATCTTACACACAGACACACACACACACACACACATATATATATATATATATATAATATAATATTATATATTATTATATATATATATATATATATATATACACACATATATTATATATAGTATATATATTACTAAAAGGACTGGTTGTCCTTGAAAGGTTGTAATTTATTTGAATAAATAACTCCATTAGATACCATCCAGTTTGAATGAGGTCCTTTTTAGTAATTGTAATATTGCACAGAACAATTGTGTATGTGATTACATATATATATATATATATTATATATATATATATATATATATTATATATATATATATATATATATATATATATATATAGTATATATAAATGAATAACTTGATCAGGAAGTGTATAAAACGTGATGCTATGTATTAATAAAGGTTTTTTGCCTTTTATTTTTCCTTCGTGGCAAAAACCTTTAAATATATATATATATATATATATATATATATATATATATATATATATATATAGTATATATATATATATATATATATATATATATATATATATAATATATATATAGATATAGTATATATACATATATATATATATATATATATATATATATATGAAAAAATATATATATATATATATATATATATATATATATATATATATATATATATATAATTTGTGCGTAGGAGCGTGGCAAACTACCGCCCACCTTCTTCGAGGTGCAGTTATAGGTCACAGACCTATGATATAGCAACACCAACAATTAGCAAAAGTGCACGTCATGTGGAATTGTGTAACATATATATTTTATGTGTGTTTGTGCAGACGTGGGTATATGTATGTATGCACGTGAATGTTTGTATTTGTGCCGCCTTATCAACATCTACATTTACTGAAATATTTATAAATTTCTAAACGCTTTTCCCCTGAGGAAGGAAACAAAGAGGTTCAATAGTACACGGAGAAAAGACTAACAAATGAAGTTCTCAAAAGGAAAAATTACTTTAATTACCCCGATGATTTCATCCATCACT
>NC_061089.1:63028025-63050525 GCF_015104395.2 Macrobrachium nipponense
AGCTACAATGTCCTTTAATATCTAATTCGCTCTACCTCGGAATTAATATATTTTCATATATGCTTAACCGAAGGGGAATTTTTTTCTCGATAATAGATTTGCCTGGACCAGGGCGCGAACCTATGGATCCTTTCAAACCCAGGAACGTCAGTGAAGCGTTTACACCTACTACACCACCGCGAGAGGCTAGTAGGTAACGCTTCACTGACGTTCCTGGGTTTGAAAGGATCCATAGGTTCGCGCCCTGGTCCAGGCAAATCTATTATCGAGAAAAAAATTCCCCTTCGGTTAAGCATATATGAAAATATATTAATTCCGAGGTAGAGCGAATTAGATATTAAAGGACATTGTAGCTCGATATATGTATATGAATCACGGAAATGTGATATGACTTATATATATATATATATATATATTATATATATATATATATATATATATATATATATGTGTGTGTGTGTGTGTGTGTGTGTGTGTGTGTGTAAATATATAAACACACATAGGTATGCATATTATATATAATATTATATATAGCATGTGTGTGTGCGTACATATTATACTTATGCATATTTATTAATAGTGTGTGTGTGTGTGTGTGTTTGAGTATATGTATCAATGAACAGTATATATAGAACATTATATATAAACTTCAATATTAGCACTGCAAAAGAAAGAGAACAAAGAGAGGAAGAGAGGAAGAGAGAAAGGATGTATTGTTGTAGAATTAAAATACCTTAGAACAACACAACACGGAGAACCCTTTCCTTGAGTACAGAAGCAAGGAAGGCTGATCCGATTAAAGAAAAAAAGAAGCGGAGCTTCTCCTAGACTCTTGATACCATGCAAAGGAGATCGTTGTCGGTAACAAACAAACAAACATGGCGTCGGGAGATTATAAACAATCCCCAGCCAAGTGGCAACGGGATCAAGGAAACCCACTTCATGATACATACACTTGAGCTCGCTTTCAGATGCATACGGTTCGTACACAAAGAGACTCTAAACGCGTCGTTTACAGGATTTCCCGGATTATGCTCGTGAGTGAGACGGAAAGGGTGCACTGCTTCCCAATCTTTTGTTTCTTTTACCTGGGTAGGACTCAAATTTAGACGTGTTTGCAAGGTACACACTGCATGATATATATATATATATATATATATATATATATATATATATATATATATATATACACATATATAAATAGATATAGATATACATATTATATATTATATTTTAATGAACCCCAACGAATAACGATGCGCCCATTTTCCTTAATGAAATGACGGTATCATTCAACAGGCAATCAGAAAATAATAATAGAATTGTGAACAGTTTCATTATTTAACATCAACTTGAAAAAAAAAATGTTTCAGGTTTCGTGGAAAACTCATCTACTGGGATGAAATTCTACTTATCGCGATAAAAAAATTATCTCATTCCGTTCAAAATATTTGGTACTCGCTAAGTCTATAACAAGACCCTACGTTCTCGTTCCATATCGATCAACCATACAAAGCACGAGAGATCTGATCCCAACAAACGCCACCTCTAGTAAGCGAAGTCCTCCACCCCTTCTCCGAAACTCAGGACATCTTGGTCCAATAAAATCTTCCTTCAGAATCTCTTGAATGAAAATGCACGACGCAGCAAGCGTCGAAGAGCGGAGGAGACAAAGGACCTCGGAGATCGTCTCCAGCATTTCTTGTTATTTGTCAATCACCGATGATTACGACGGTAACATGTCTCGTCTCTCTCCTGACGAAGCTAATCACCCATTCAGCGTTCCAGGCTACAGGTCCTGACAAATGGGGTTGGGAGGTGGGGAGGGATGATAGGCAGGGTGGGTTAGGGTTGAGAGAAGACGATGAAGTGTAAAATTCAGTTGAATATATTTTTAGCTCTGTGGGGATGAAGATATGTGCTGCTGAGAGTTATTATTATGCAGATATAGTATTTAGTTTTTAAAGTAAGTGCAAACTATATGTCTTAAAATTCTGAATCTTTTAATGCCATATCATGGATTATTATTTTAAAACCTTTCTTAAAACCCATTACGTTTAGTCACATTTTTGTTTACGACGCTATATATAAAAACTGTTATTGCTAATAATTTGTAATTTAACAGACTTTAGCTTACGTATCTCTGATAATCAGCGATGTAATATCCTGATTTCTAAAGAGCATCAGCATCGGTATGGGTCACACTTACAGCTGAAGGTAAATGCGGTAAAGAAAAAAAAAGTCGAATTGCACTTCTTAATGAGATGTGAGAGGATCATTTTTATTGTATAAAGATATTCACTTCGAAATTTATTATTTTATATTTTGATGCATACCAGAATGAACCTTTTACTTGTCTTTTATACTATGGTGGTGAATGATCACGTATTAGGCTTTCCACATAATATAACGATTTGACGGACATCCAGAATTAGGTATTATTTACTATGTATATAATAACCATGTTCGAAAAGTTCTAAGCTGAAAACTTGACAAATAAATTACTGACAGATGAGTTACTAGAGTTAAAAGTCTTACACTCGTCTCTTTTGTGTATACAGATACAACGCAGGTAGAAGTTCATCCGATGAAACTGATAAGACAATATTTTTGTTTGGATTTAGGTAAATTAATGCCATCATTTTGTGTATGATATTTGTAGATAAATTAGCTGAATATTGCACTGAAAGCGCAAAGAAAAATAAAAAAAAGAGCGATGACGCAAAGTACATGAATACTCCTTAAGGAGCGAACGTCTTTCAAGATCTCCTCTGATAAACACCCATAACCGAGTCTTCTCCTACACCTGCTCCTTTCATATGTAGGCCTCTATCAACCCTCCTTCACTATCTACCGCATCAACTTTACCTTCGACTGACAGCGGCGAAAGTAACAAGGCACACATTCTCTCTCTCTCTCTCTCTCTCTCTGTGGTAATCTGAATGAAATTATTTTCATAATGAGAATATGATGAAAAATTATAACTTTATAGCCTTACGAGGCTTAGCCTGTCGAAAAGAAAAATGAAAATTGAAATTAAAATGATGAGGCTTTGGTCCAGAGTAAGCCATTCACCTGCATCTTTAAAAATTCTACATTGTTGTAATTAGGGAAGACGAAAATAGGGAGAGATTTTTAGATTATAGTGGCTGAATCGACGAATTGTGTTATCAAATGTCTTTTACACGAAGATTTAAGAAATGAAGAGGTCGAGCAAGGCGTTTCACAGCTCTCCTAAAGCGCCTATGAAAGGAGACTGTTTGTAGACTTTCCGGAGAAGAGGATTATCTCAATATAGTCATATGATCAAGACTGATAGATGAGAAAGCTCTACTGAGGAAAGACGAACATAAAGAAGTGGCAGATGAAGAAGCACAGCTAACAAAAGAAAATATAAGAAAAACGCTCTTGTGAGGACAAAATCTCATAAACTACTACCAGGAATTGCGAAAGGAGCAGATGCTGCATCATCATCGATGGCAAACACGAAACGTTCTGTGAAGAAACTGAGTTGAAGAGAAAAAATATGAACAATATTATGCTCTTGTTACAGCAACGTTGAACATGGTAGCTAACCATTTCTATTGTTGAATGCCATTAGCTGTTGGCAAAATGCAAAAAAAAAAAAATTAAAACCTCTTAAGTTTTCTGAAGATCTTGCGGATTTACCAGACTGGAGACCCAGCTCTCCTCTCCCTCCTTTCGCCCGATCCCCCCATAAGGGACATTTAAGGTGTCTGGAAACATGTGACCTGAGTAAAGTTGCAAATAATTCAAGAGTAGTATGTGATAAAAAGTATGCTTCCTCGCCGTTTCCAGACTTGCCTGAAAAATAGGATATTTCCAAGGTGATAATGTATCAAAAGCTCGAAAAGTATAAAATCAATAATTTCTGTTGTCCTTTGTTTAATGTTAAGTTTATAGTATGTCAGTGGCACTAAATTATTATCAGTTACAACATATTTACTGATATGAATGCAAGCTTTGGGTTTTCGAACTGTAACGTAACGATGGGTGCATTATTTCAACCGTTTTGCATAAAAATGCATCAACAAACCTTGTGTCCTCAATCGACGGTAACACCATAAATAATAATAAGCGTTACCATAATTATGTTGACAATAATGACATTAAAGGTTAGCAGTTGCATGGATCTCTGCGTTATCAGTAGTGATGTACCTTATCATTCATATTTCGCGGAGCCGAATTTTTTAAAGATATTTATTTTCATTTGGGTTTTTCATTAACGAATTTATCATTGTAACCATATTTACTCAGCACATTTATTTTGCACTTTATCCTAGAATTTATGGTGATACTTTCACGTATTTTATTTTGTGCAGTAAAGGTAATAAAAAAAGGTACTAAAAATTTTAGCATCGGCAATAGATAAATACAAATTTTGTCAAAACCCTAACCCTCCCTGATTACTAATGGAGGGGAAAGGTCTTGTAACTAAGTTTGAACAAAAGAGAGAGCTGAAATTGGAAAATCTTTTAAGATATTTTTACATGCATTTGAATGATCTTGGTAAATGTGTGAATAATTGAAACATATTCTAAATGTTGCTAATTAAACAAAAAGAAAGGAAATTTGACGAGAGAGAGAGAGAGAGAGAGAGAGAGAGAGAGAGAGAGAGAGAGAGAGAGAGAGAGAGAGAGAGCTATAACATTTTATTCTGACAGATGATAAGAATATTGGGACACATAATAAATTCTCATTAAAAATTATCATACAACGGGAATAAACTCTGAATCATAAGTTGAAATCAAAACAAGGCTTCCCAAAAGGCAACTTTCATATCAGAAAATTTAGGTTAAGGGGCTAACCAACTTATGCACATAGTTACTTGTATTTGATTTAGAGCTTGTTTGTTTATCATCCAATTTTTATCTTCATGAAGACACATAACAAATTTATGTCGGAGTCTTAGAAGGTTCAAGTGAAGATCTCACGTTTTTTATGATACTCGTATGTTGTGACAGTAACTACTGCCATTGTTCATGTTGTCAGTTTGTATTATTTGTTTTTCCGTTTAAGGACACAAGCCACCATTATCCTGACACTGATATTACAACAGTATTAATCCAAGGGTGACTACATCTTTGTTTTAAATAAAATGTTAAAGGAAAACATGACACCCACTAAGAGCTCCGAATGCTAACAAGGTCTCTTAACCCACTTGTCTCTGCAGCCTCTCAAGAGCAATCACTCTTCACTACCACGCTCTTTGTGCTAATCTATCAACAGTAAGCTGACATAGGGGTCCCAGAAATATACTGATGATTTGTGCCAATCAGGTTCGTAATTTAACTGTGTCTGGTGACATTATTGCGTATTGCATTTGTCTTTCTTTTTCATTTCGCAGAAAGATGGGTATCAAGAGTGTCATTTTCTGCCTTGATGAGGCGATAGATTAAAGGAAAATATGTACATTTGGCCGGAGTCAACACGGCGGTTGACAAACACTTCGGGAGACGATGTTGTCGCAGACCGTAAAAGGTAGCGGCTCGTTTCAAAGAGGGACGTCTACCTCACATCGACACTGACAAAGGCGAAGATGTTTATCAACAGACGGGATTAGTCGCTGGCTATGGTGCTCAACGCGGCTATATGGCGTTGGAAGGAGGCGTTGGAGACAAAGTAGTGGCCATTTGTTGATAGGCCTTTTACGGCTTGTGCCTGACGTTGAGGGATTCATCTCAAAGGGAGGCATTCGCTCGTTCAGGAGACCTACTGCCTCACAGATAAACAAATAAATACTAAAACTTGATATGCTTTTACAGGCTCTCTCTCTCTCTCTCTCTCTCTCCTTTCATTTGTTTTTATTGTTTGACTCAATTTGTACTGTTTCCTTATTCATTCATGCCGTCTCTCTCTCTCTCTCTCTCTCTCTCTCTCTCTCTCTCTCTCTCTGCTATTTTGTATATTTTGTGGTATTAAATTCTCCTTTCATCACTCATCCATTATCGTTGTTTTATAATTCATCCTTATCACCATATTCCATAAAAAATAATACTAAGTTCCTGAAATGATAGTCAATACTACCTGACGAGCCAACTCTCTCTGCAATCTCAAATTCAGAATAAAAAGTTGATATAAAACATATATAACGATTCATCGGATAAGTTACTTTGAAAATAAGCCTCAATAACATGATGACCACTATCATGACAGTTTAGATTACACGGCTATTGCTTCCATAGAAGCATATAGTCTTCCACCACAAAGGAACACTATTTTCTATTTTTTTTTATGTTGCACTATACGGGTGCTCTTAAATCTTATAAAGGCATGTTATGGCATTCTACATTATTACTTACCGAGTGTAGCTTTAATTCTTTGTTTGGTGGTTTAACGTTGCATGGAACCAGTGGTGGTTATTCAGCAACGAGACCAATGGCTTTACGTAACTTCCGAACCACGTCGAGAGTGAACTTCTTTCACCAGAACTACACATCTCCGACCCTCAATGAAATGCCCGAGAATCGAACTTGCGGCCACCGAGCTGGCAGGCCAAGACCAAACCGACCACGCCACTGAGCACTTAGTGTAGCTATAAAGAATGGCTGATGATATTTGTTCTGTTATCTTAAATAAACCCCAGTCAGTTCACTTAGTAAGTTGAATAGTATTTTACACAATGGATTTACCTTTTCCAGAAAGTCCAGTAACTCATACTCTTCTTATGGGGACAAACTAAGTTATGGAGTAATCCTTATTATTTCTCTTTCAATTCCTCGTATAGTGCAGCAGATAAGTAGAAAAATACTTCATTTGGTGATACAAGCATGGAAATTGGCACAAGTCCTCATTTTAACCCCACCCCTTTAAAAATCTGCGTTTCCACGCAAAATTTCAATTGGCCACCACTTTTAAAGATGGCCGCTAGTTGTTCTGATGTCTGACACTTTGAGAAAATCATTGTTAAAATAAATACGTCAATCATTATTCAGATAATGTCTTCCTGGGTTGAAGAGTTAATTGAAGATATCACCAGAGCTCCTACTATTATATTTACTATTCTGATAAAGATGGCATACAAAATGGCCACCATAAAATATTTTGCTCGATAACTCTGCAACTAAGAAAGATAGACTTTTAATCTTTATCTATGCCTACATTTATGAGGCCAAGAAATGTTTCTAGCATTTCTATTGGGCTATTATCAATATTACATCTTGAAGAGGGACCCCATAATGCTACTGAAAAGTATACAACCACAAGACTATTATGGAGAATGATAAAGTATTTTTATCTATGCTTGAGCCCTGTCTCAATTTTTTTTAAGCCTGAAATGAACGCAAAAATTTAAAGATGCATGGTTTCACCATTCAGTGTGACGAAATTCTCATTCAGATGTATCTGAAACATCATTTGCAACATTATAGTTACACCTCCCATCATGATTACACCTCACATTTGTAGCTACAAAAAGTTGTGCATGTAAGTCCAAGCCTGTAGCATTTGCAACTACCACGGCAACCAGACTTACAGCCACACTTTGTAAGCTGTTCACAACTCTTTGCAGCGGGGGAGTTGGCTGTCCAGAAGACTTTCCAGTCTTTGCCAATCTTTTTCCAAGCCCATTTCAGCTGGACTCTGTGCTTCAGGCTGGCACAGAATTGCCTGACCCCATACACAGCCTGCCTGATATGCTGAACGATTGGCGTGTTGAAGCAGAGCTGCTCTGGTTGGAGGAATGGCTTCATATTATGGTCTCTGCTTTCTGGCAAACAAGTCAAGTCTGGCCTCATCTACATTGTCAACAGTCAACATGAGGACCACAAACTTCTCAGAATCTTCAAATCAACATCTGCAATGGTTGTCAGGTACTTGCTGAGTTTGGAAAAAACTGGATATGCCTCTGGAAAAATGTCCCACATCTGCCATGCTGTTTTCTTTCCTTTATTTCTGAAGGCTGAGACTGAATCACAACCTGTAAATGCATGGAAGAACAGCATGCCTTTGACCCTCTCTTCACCATCATTGTTGTACAGGTTGTGAATCCCAATCCATTGAAGGCTCTGTCCTTGGCAAAATTTGAGCTACAGCTGCTACAGACCCATGCTAAAAAATGCAGCTGTCTGCCTCCTCATGAAAACATGTGTCCAGTTTAAGTAGACTCACTTTGGGAGTGCTAAGTGCTTGGGTTCCCTTGGTTACAATATCCAAGATTGGTGCAGACTTCTGACCAATCTTGTCTACCAGGAAGAGAAACAACTCTGACTTGTTGTCATTGTGCCTCAAGAAGTTTTGCCAGTTTGAAGGAATGGTGTTCTTTTCTGTTAGCTTGCGTTTTCCCCCATGACTCCTTTTAGACCTTGTGTCTACTTGCAGACTTGATGAACTATACACATCAAAGACAATAAGTGTCGGTCTTCCTTTTGCCTGTGATTGAATTTTCACCTGCCATTGCCTAAGGCAGAAAAGGATATCCCTTTATGACCTTAATCTGATATGCACATTGACAATGGGATACAAAAAGGTTTTGTCAACCTACTTTAACCCGGTCATTCATCCAATGCCATTTAAGTCCCGTGTGATCTGTACATCATCTAGGTAAATACATGAACAAGCCATGTAGAGCCCCACTCACCCTTGGCTCAGCTCTGCGGCGCAGGTACCCCGTCAATTCAGGTGCGGCTATCTCACTAGATCTACCAACTATACATAAGCTTTCTACCAGCTAATTGCTATGGAGCTATTAGACACCATTTAGGACACTAAATTACACTAAAGCAAAGCTCGCTACAGCATAAGCAAAGCAAGATTAGCTGACACTGAATCACATGCTGAGTTACACAGAAGCGAAGTCACCACTGCGGACTGGTGTGCGCTGACAATCTTTCTTTAAAATAAAACTAAAGATAAAACCACCACCTAAATCATATATATTGAACAAGCAGCATTTTTCAATGCTACTGAATCCTGAGACGCGATTATTTGAGGGTTTTGGCTATATGAAATCTTTAACAGAAAGACATTTTACTTTTGCTTGGCAACTTTGCTTAAATGTGTATAACCAAAACAAATGCATAAAACATGACCAGAGGCACCATGAGTCCCATGTTAAAACCTTGACTAGCAACCATCTTGAAAAACGGCATTTTCAAAAAGTAACCTATGAAGATGATATGTACCAAATTTAATGCTAGTATCATGAACTGAAATGTTTTAGTGAAAAAATTATCTTATCTGCTGCACTAGTAGGTAAGTAAGGGCACACTGATTTTTACAGTAATTTCTGCGTTATCTGTCGATTTCCCGTAAATAAGAATGTGAAAAACAGTGGTTTAGTATATATATATATATATATATATATATATATATATATATATATATATATATATATATATATATATTAATCACGGTGATGTGATTAAGACTCATATATACACCATATGCAGGATTTGCGAAGATAATTTATTTGTCACAAACGTATGAAAATAAGGTTAGGTAATAAGGAAACTACTTATAAAGACGCAGTCAGAACGATATAATATATCGGGATATCAGGATCAATCTCGTTTTATTATTTAGTCTCAGAGAGAGAGAGAGAGAGAGAGAGAGAGAGAGAGAGAGAGAGAGAGAGAGAGAGAGAGAGGAATATGATTATGTCTATGCTACCCACAATAATTTATGGAGTTTTCAAAAGCCTGATTTTATTAATTTCATAACGCATAATTATGTCGCGCCCCACGACTAATAATTATAGCCCCAAGGAACGACCCAAATTACTGCGAATGATTGTCACTTGATAATTCTTTGATGGACGGGACGGTGATTTACATATAGATGATAGTTCAGGTATTTATTTTTTATACATTAATTCATTAACTCATTACTATTCATTAATTCTCTCATCCCCCTTTATACAGTATTTGAATTTGGTGAAAAGTTGTCTGAAATTTGTTAGTTCGTGTGTGGATTTATGATTTGTTAAATGTGTTTCCACAGTGAATGCCGATGGATTCAAATAATAAAAAATAGTTATTTATGTTATTTGTGACTGAGCATAGTTTTTGTTTTGATAAAAATCAAGTAATGGTCGTATCATTTTACCAAGCTACCCAGAAAACGATTACCCGAACATTTTAGAACTGGTAAAGCTTTTAAAATAACACTTATTTATTTTATAGATATAATCTTTAAATTTTCTCTTAAAAAAGGAAATACAAACTGAAATCATACGGATATAAAATTCATACCAAAATTTACCTTTTCTGGGGGCTGATGAGGCAGGTATATAATGACAAAATTACCATAAACTGCATACTCTTAAGTTAAGGAGTTTTCAAAATCCTGAAGGAATAAGATAAATATAGAAAAAAGAAGTGATGATACTGGCGACAGAGAATATAAAGATAGTGATGATACCAGCAACAGCAGCAGTGACAGAAGTGTTCTCAGAGGAATGGTAATAGCAGTGGTAACAGAAGTTACAGGTTCATTCCCTTGTCCATAACACTAGAAATATTTCCCAGCCACCTTCATATCTCACACGACCAACGAAACTGCTTCTTTAATCCTCCATGTAAATCACCTTTGATGAAGTTCTCCAAAATCAGAGGCATCCCGAGAATCCATTTATGTTTTAGGAGTGAATATTCCGTTAAAAAATGACCATTTTCCCAATTCACCGCCGGAGTTTCATTAAGTACTCCAATTTAACCGACCCTCGGTTATTGGTGGGGCGTAATTCACATGGGATATTTTGTATATTTTGTTTATCAAATAGCTCATATGCTTTTGAACTCGGCATTTCGTATTTGCAGCCCACTTTATGAAGGCCTGTCCGCTGCTCAGAGTGGAAAACATTATTCTGTTTATTTTTTAACTTAGGCAATTCGACATTTTTCCCGATACGGGCTGCAATTGACTTCAGTTTCGACCCATGGCACATTTTCTTTTATTTGAGTTATGCGCTAGATATTACAAAATGATACAATCATTTCGCAAGGTATTCATTTCTTTGATTATGCAATGTACAATTTCAATCCATTAAAGAATTATTGTTTATTGATGTTGTGCGCGGATATTTGGGAATGAGGAAATCATTCTCTATGGTAATAATTCCTTTACCAATTTGTGATTTTTCTTGACGTTTGGCTCACTCGATGCCCCTCTTTTTAACATAGACTCATATGGTATTTACAGATCGATTGGGGGATACGTTTTAATTAAGAGATAATTACTAAATGAGTTTCTTTGGTTTTATGATAGAGTGAGTATTGATAGTTCATTTTTCCGTGTAATTTTCTATTATGAATGTTCCCTTTTACGGGGGAGTGACGCGTTAACTGTTACTTAGTATCTGTAACTTAGTTTGCGAAATACTTATAAATACATACTTTCTAATATTATATCTATATATATATATATATATATATATATATAATATATATATATGTGTGTGTGTGTGTGTGTGTGTGTGTGTGTGTGTGTGTGTGTGTGTGTGTGTGTGTGTGAGTACAACTGAATCTCGAAGATATAGAACCTCTGCTAGTAAAGGACCGTGTGTCAAAAGGCATAGCAACAACATTTTATATAGTTTTTTCTTCTACGTATATAATACCGTCTTCAAAACGAATTATAGACTACTTCAAGTTACATAACAAAAACAGAAGACTCTAGCTAGGATGAACTACTCTATAAAACGCCAAAGTTCTTGAGCGGAGTTAGATTCGAACATAATTATCGTGAAAATGACGTATTGCTGCCATATGTTAAGTAATTTCGACCCCACAACAGCTTCATAAGTTAGACACAAAATAAGTTAGACATAAAATAACTTAATAAATGAATCTAATTAAATAAACATAAAAAGAAAACAAGAAAATGACAAATTCTGTGTACTTGGCGCAGATGTTTGACGACTATGACTGACAATATTTACTTCACACTGCTGTGTGCGACACAAAAGGTTTATTTCTCAAGATGCGCTGATAGGGTTTAGAGTTTATTCTTGTCATTCATTTTGATGAATCTATTCAGCTACTGAAAATTAGGATCCAAACCTATTCACGAGAACTGCATTGTGGTTCCAGTTAATCTTTCCTCTGATAAGCATTTTACTGGCATATCTTTCCAAAGAAATAATTTGTTGTTCGGACATATACAATATTCATTGGATAGATGAATATCTAATACTTTATAAATTTTATTGATGCTACTTTGACTATGGACCTCTTCTGGCCGTGTCTATGAAGTCCCACCTAACCTGGTCAGATGTGCGCCTTTGATATATATTGCTAAATGAATGAAATTCTATTTTGCTTCTCTTATACAGTATTGAATGTATGTACGATACACAATGAATAATTTAGGACCATGTAATCTGCAATAATTATGTATGTATGTACGTATAGATACATAGATAGGCAAGCATGCATATATATATATATATATATATATATATATATATATATATATATATATGAGAGAGAGAGAGAAGAGAGAGAGACGAGAGAGAGAGAGAGAGAGAGAGAGCATGTATGCCTCCCTATGAGAGTAACTCTAAACACACTGATCAAACTAAAACTATAATTTTGTCTTCGTAAAGTACTTCAGTGGCATCAAGTAATCTTGAAAGCGTTATCACATTTCTCAGCAATCCTCCTTTCTGGCACAGAAAGTTTTAAGGGGAATTATTTTGTCAGTGAGACTAAGATTAATCCAAGCGATTTATCACGGAGTCATTCAGAGGCTCAGGAAGAATTAGCGAGAGATTTACTGTCCCTTTTTGCGCTTAAAAAGAGATTTACAGACTTTTGACTTAAGATTAATGACGGCAATACGGGTTCTTTTCAGTGTTTCATCTTGATTTGCCAGATCTGTCTACCTATGGCCATATGTCTCTTTGGACAGGATTTAAGAAATCAACACGTACAATTAAGGACTCTCAATGGTTACTGGCACTGATCTCATATTCACCTTCATAATAATACTGGAGAATTATTCAAGACACGCAATATAATATATATATATATATATATATCTTATATATATTATATATATATTATATATATATATATATATCTAAATTCACAACTATGTTGTTGCAAGTGTCTAAAATGAGCTTCTTAAACCTTTGATCTGCTGGTATAATGGTGAGTGTCGTGGAATGCCACTCAGATGTCGCAGGTTCGCGTCTCAACTAGGGCAATGTAAAATCACTGGTTCTGTATCACGATCAGTTACTGCTACAGTGTGGGGTCTCCCGTGGGAGGATGAAACCAACATTCTTTGGAAGTTTGAATTTGAAGTCAATGGCCCGTGTGCTTTTTCCATAATAATAATAATAATAATAATAATAATAATAATAATAATAATAATAATAATAATAACAATAATAATAAATAATAATAATAATATCTACCGAGAGAACACCATAGGAAATGCCTTTAAGTGCAATTGCAGATGATTTAGATGCTGATGAAAATGGAAACGCTAAAAGTACTAGATAAAAAAGGAAAAGAAATAAAAACAGAAACAAACAGAGAACGATATTGATATACTTAAATGCACCGAACTTCAAAGAATGCTTACGTAAACACATGAACTTAAGTTCACGACCTTTGGAAATGCTACAGTAAAGCTTTGCGCAACTTAAAAGTTTCCCGTCTGACTTTATGAAACCTTATGTTCAATCTTTCCTCCAAATATTAAGATGGATATAATTGAATGTTGATGACTGCACATCGTTCTTGGGAGCAGGAAGTAGGGAACATTGAGTACAAAGAGTCTTCATTCAACAATTTTAAAATTTTACTGGATTTTTTCGTATAATTACTGTAGCTTTTCCAAAGAATATGGAAAGAAGTACGTAAATACGTAGTACGAGGTAAAATATATGGAACGGAGGAAATTTATAGTTCTCTATTTATAGTTCTATATGATAAGTTATCTGCTCTATATTAAATTTTAGAGAACACCGTCACGTCACTACAAAAATAAACTACAAGGGTTCCTTGCCCTCTTGATACTACCTTTTTCAAGTGTGATGTTTTCGAGACAAGTGGAAATTGCAACCTGGAAAGTTGACAAAAAGAAATGATTTTGGATATTTTCGCCTTATGTCTGTCAACTTGCTCTTACACGATAAATTTCTGCCGAAATAGTCATGACGGTTTCACATTAAGAGCTTCAGCATATAATCTCTTCGTTCTTGTGCCTGTTGTATTGTTTCCGACCGTGGAAACACTTATCTGTTTCATATATCATTATATCCACTTCCCCAATCCTACCTCTCCCTAAGCATGCAGTGCTGATTAAGCCACTGAATAATTTTCACTGGCTGATAAAAGTGAGAGTAACAAATCTGTAAAACAGATTTATGAGATTGGAATGATAGATAATATCTGAAAGCAGTAGTGAAGTCGATTATTTGTTCCAAATGTGCACTTGTTTTATTTTCTGCGGTGAGACAATAGCATGTGGGTGTTGCCACACCTATTCTTACCACTGTGTACAAATAACCCCGGAGGGAAGATGTATTTGTCTCAGCCTAGAAATAATAAGGAACCATATTTAGGGTACGAATTATATTTACGTGTAATCAGGGGTAACGTCTTACTAATAGCCTGCCTTCTATGCATGCAGAATGAAGATGTCTTAGTCAAGTATCCAGTAAGTCCAGACTTACTTGCACACTGTCACCCTACACCTCTCTTGAAGGTATTCCAATGAGTGAAGCTATACTTATACACACACACACACACATACATACATACATACATACATACACACACACACACACACACACATATATATATATATATATATATATATATATATATATATATATATATATATATGCTATTGATAAGGATAACCCCTTTTCTCAAACAACTCTCTAGCCTTTAGTCATTTTAACGCAAAATAAAATAATAAAATTCATTCTTCCCATGCTAATCGAAACTGTGGGTATCATTCACCCCTTTCATTAATGCTCTCTCTCTTTCCCTTCTTGGGCAAGACGTAAGCTCTTCGCTGTTAAAAGTGAGTGCTAAAAAATTCCTTATTCCCCGGTACAAGGCTTTCGGAGACTCAAATCCTTGACGGAGAGAGCAGACGTACCTCATGTAAATTACCAGGACACCTTGCCGTCCTCATTGCCTGTCCTCGACCTCAGTACATCTTTGCAAGTAGTAACCTCCTTCCGAGTCAATCCCTTTTCCCCTACGTCAGCGCCGTTCCATCTCAAGGACACCATCATCCCGACGAAATGAGAATTTTCTTTAGTCAGTCACTACCCTATTATTTCTCTGCCTGGTTTATTTATCCACTTCATTGTGTGAGTACCCTTCAGTAATTTTGCATTGAATTGGTAAGTCTTAACATCATTGTGAAATTAGTGATTGTAGAATTGAGTTTTGCTTGGCATCTTCTATGCACTCCCTCAGTTATTGTTGCGTACGTTATTAAGTGTTTATTGCAAGTAACCGTCGTACATCCCATTGCAGGTCGGCTCTAGGCTGTGGAGCCAACTCTCAGCTCTATTCCATGTGCAGTGGCCTTATGCCACCGCCTCATCTTTCTACCCCTCTGCAATGTTCCTTGTGTGAAGACATCATCAGCATAGAATAATCATTCTGTATATGATCCATTCATTGTAGCATGGCCTTGTTGTTCCCTGCCTAATAATTTCCCATCCTTCTGAACTGTGTTGTTAGTGAGCGCTCTGTATTGACATAATGTTTACGTCATTTGTAAAAGGCCTTAAGCCATTATTAGACCCCCTAGTGATTCCACAGTGGATCTGCTTTGAAGATATTAAAAGTCAGATTACTTCAAAATTAGTGGAGGTTTTTTCTTGGAATTATAGTGAACTCCCTGTGAACATCTGCTGCGCCAAAAATCCAGTTTAAGGCAGATACATTGCAGTGGCGACCTGGCAAGGATTCTCGCAATTGCTATCATTGCAAGCATTGTTGCATGAGCAATTATCAGCTGCATAGCATCGCTAAAGCTAGTTGCAAGATTACAGATGCCCCTAGTAATCTTATCCTTCTTAAGCACAGGAGAATAGCCATTTCCACAGCGTAAGCACAAGTGTCGACATATATTGTTTAAGCTTATGTTAGGTGCGAAAAGTGACTGCAAATCAATGTTAGGAATTGATAGACCACGTGCATTCCCAAATTAGTTCATGAGAAGAGAGAGATTTTAACCTTTACACAAGTTTTGATGGCTAACGCATTATGATAGCTTGCATGATTCTCACAATAGGCTATTTAGGAAAAGTGAATTTAGAAGTGTTAATGAAAGGAACAGTGCCCTTATTCCTTTGTCCACATGTTATGGAAAATTTTAAGTCCCCTGAATTCCTCGTTAGACAAATTTTACAGGCGTCTCTCTCTCTCTCTCTCTCTCTCTCTCTCTCTCTCTCTCTTCTCTCTCTCTCTCTCTCTCTCAACAGATAGGTAGCGTTATGAGTATATAGATATTTATTAAACTTTCGTTCCTAAGACAGGATATTAGTAATTCCCTATTAGGAATCTTCAATTCCAGGTCACGTGGCCTTTCTAACATATTCGCCATACTTAATTCGAGTCCTTTTCAAAAGTCCATTTGCGTAAATAGAGCACACAGCGCTCATATAAGTCATTTATTTCCACTAACTAATTTCATCTATACGTCCGTGAAGCCTGACGAATCTTGAGAATAAAGTTTTGGATTCGTTAACTGAGTCAGATATTCCTCATCTATCTTGCAGTATTCATGTGAATTTATTTATTGAAGAATATAGTAGCGTATAAACTGATGAACATACACACACTCCCTCTTTCATTCATAATTGCGAGGAAATCCCCGACCGTGTGAAAATTTACCCAGACAGCACCCAGGTGTTCAACTTCCCGCCGCAGCCTTGACCAAGGCTGAATCAAATGTAAACAAAGGTTTACAATAAAATCGGCAGAGTAAAGAGAGTTTATTCTCCCTAGAGTTTCATTGTTGTGTAAAAACATTCCTGCATGCACATCGACAGTTCCGGGCCTGCCATGAGCGATAACCTAAAGTAATTTCCTTAGCGCCCAGAACATTTAATATCTGATAGGATTGATGTACTATTCCTGCCACGCCACTTACAATTATTTTGAGAGCACCAATTATCACACAATGCAAGTGTATACCCCGTGTAAGCCTACGATAAGTTTCTCAGCAAATAAAATATACCTAACAGCTTACACGAACCTTTACGCTAATCCCCGTTCATCAGAATGTCTTCAATCTAAGCCATTACAAGGCTTCTTATTCTTTCATTTCGAATCATACATATTAAATTCGGCCATCCTGTACTTAGATCTATTCAGATACATTAAATTCGGTCATCCCGAGCCTTGAGTCTTATTTAGAAACAATAACTTTGGTTATCCCAAACTTTGGGTCTCAATCAGACATATTCAATTCGTTCATCCCGAACCTTGAGTCTTATTCCGACATGCTGAACCTTGAGTCTCATTCCAGATATATTGAATCTTTTCTTCCGAGCAGCACTGATTCGTTTAGCACATGCAATTTGAGTCTTTTCAGACATCCCGAGTTTTTTCAGACACTCTAAGTCTTCTGAGACACAACGAGCCATTTTCACGGACAAATTTGAGTCTTTTCAGACACCCTAAGTCTTTTCAGAAACCCTGAGTCTTCCGAGACACCCGAGCCGTTTTCACGGACAAATTCGAGGCAATTTTCAGACACCATGAGTCCTTCAAGACACCCTGATTCATTTAGCACAATCCTAAGTTCCAAGGAACAATTACAGTCATTCCCTTCGACCAACTAGGTCACTCATGTCAAAATTAGACTGAGTGCTAGTGCCATCTAACCTACACAGGGAGCACTCCCACTTGCCCATAGTGCACCACTGACCATTTCCTTGTGCCCTAAGACGTTACTGTTATACCCAAGGGTTATGCCCATACAAAAAAACATTCTCAAAATCGCTCAGTCGGCCCAAGCCTCACAAATTGAGAACTTCAAGTTCTATATGGAGATGGGGAAGAAACTGGAGATGACGGGCAAGGAGCTAAGAGAGTGGGTCCAAGAGAGAGTAAACTCCGTTCAGGCAGAGAGAGAGGCCGAACAACTAGCCCAGGAGGAAAGGGAAGAAGTAGAAAGAGCAGCAAAGGAGAAAGAGAGGGCAGAGGAGGAAAAAGAAAGAATAGCTTAGAAGGAGAGAGAAGAGGGAGAATGAAAAGGCACATGAGCTTGCAATGGCAGCTCAAGGAGGGTGCAACACACCCACTCCCACCCCACATGCGACCCTCAAAAGTGTAAGTTCCCTCATAAAAAATGGGATGAGGCCGAGCCTGAAGCCTGGCTCAACCATACTGGGAAGGTCCTGAAGACCTACACACCCTCTCCTGAAGAAGTGTCGTCTCTGATCCTGGGCAAACACCTTGAAGGAAAAGGTGCTATTGCATTCAATGCTCTCCAATCCGAGGAGTAAAATCTCACCTTTGTCTGCCAAGCCATCATAAAGGCCTTCGAAATAACTCCCGACTGTTGGAAGAAATGTTGGAAAGACATGACCAAGGAGGCAGGCCAAACCTGGTCTGAGTTTAACTACTAAAAGAACCAAACATTAAAATGACTCTCTCCAAGCCATCACAACAGAGGAAGTCTTGAACTCTTCCAGCTTGAGGATTTCTTCCTTTGAAGCACCTAAGACGATGGTCAAGTGCTGCTGTTAGGCTGACACCTTGGTTCCCAAGGAAGGAAAATATACCCCTCCTCACAAGCCGCAACAAACTCTCAACTGCAAGTCAAAATAGACACCACCTTAAGAAACCAGTATGTGCGATGTTCGCATTGCAAAAAGGTATGGCACCCCATAGGACAGTTATAAATGCTACATGCAGCAGAAGGCACCTGTTACACCAACCAGGAATCACCAGCCTCCCTGCACCCTCCACAGGTGCCGCACCATGTAAAGATTTTAGCTGAAGTTACTGCCCTGCTTGTAAAGTTTATGGCCATTAAGCTCTCTGGGTAAAATGCCCTAAGAGAACCAGTACTTCCACCACTTCTTTGGCAGTTACAAACCCAGAATCCTTAGGCCCTCCAGCAAAGGGTCCCATATCTGTGGTACCTCCTTGAGGTATCTACCCTGCCAGCCAGGTCACAGCAATCATTGACACTGGTGCTCAAATGTCCCTAATAAGGGAGGACAGTCAAATTAATTTATGTGAACTCGTCGCAATTGAGAATATCAATAACTTTAAAAAGATACTTCCAACAGTTCAAATGAGGGTCATCAGACATCAGAGGTCCAAATTCTGCACATTTGCAGTAGCCAACCACCTTCCTGGAGGTTATGACCTCCTCCTGGAACAAGATTTCCAGTCCCCCCCTCTAAATTACGACAATTTAGGGGACAAAACCCTTCCTGTCATTAATTAGGCATGAGTAAGCATTACATGCCTGCCTCTAACCCACCGCCAGTACCATCTACGTGCCGAGCAGTGCCAGGCTCCGCCCATTCCAGACAATGAGCCCATTTAATCTGATTCGTGGGCCTGGAACTGCGTTAGTGCCAGTGCTAGAGCATGCCTCAATTCTCCTTCCTGGAGATCCCCGTCCTGGCCGCAACTCTCCCCTCCCTGTTTGGTTCCACTACCAGTCCAGGTAAGAGGGGACAAGCCAGTTTCATTAGGAATTCCCCTGGATTCCCACGACCAAAGCAGAAACTCACCTAAAGGTGTGGCCTTGCAACCCATGCCAGGGTTGGTCATTGCAATGTGTGAGCCCCTCACGTCAACGACAATCTATTCCCCTTCTTTCCACTCCTCAGCAGTTACATCCTTGAGTCTGGATTCTGCAATGCCTTAGCTGGCCGATGAACTTAAGGAGCTTTGAGGATTGGTGCTAGATCTTGTAAGGAATGACTCTGTTCAGGTTGCCTTAGCAGCCAGAGTAGCTGGCACTACCCTAACGTCATCGAACTTGGCTCCACTAAGTCACCACCCAATATCAACACACTGACTTCAAAGAAATCCATGGCAGAGATGTCAAGGACATAGAGGCTCCAAGTAAGCCAAAAAGTTGATAACCCCTCCTCATATTCACACCCTTTGGCACAGTGTCTTACACCTATCTTTAGGAGAACTCTGGCACCTCTATCCAGAAGAGGCTGCCATAGTCCCTTCTTCTAAGACTTCTTTCATATAACATTTTGATTAATTCATCTTGTACTGTTTTCCTTTACCTTCAAATTCATCTTAAATCTTTAATTTTATGCCTTACTAAGGTACTATCCCTCTAATTCGAGCTCTGGTTATGCAGAGGGCAAAGTACCAGTATTCTGGCCCTATTAGTCAGTCATTTAACTCTGTCTTGCCATTCACAGCGAATGGTAAATTTAAAACTATATGCCTCAGTGTCATAAAGCTCTTACCATGAGAGTGCCATTCCTGGCAAAGTGACACATTTTTGGCTAAAGTATGATTAACTCATGTACTGAAGAGTGTGTGCTTAGTGGCACTCGAAATTATAGTACCGCAAATGGCATCACCCCATCACTCACAAGTATAACAGCACCACCTAACAAAGTCCGTGAATACTCCCGTTATTCTGCCTCCTCAAGGTAATATTAAATGCATGGCTTTGTGACCAAAGGTCTTTTACTTAGAAATGCATGGATTATTTTACTGGTAATCTTTCTCCCCCGGTCTAAGGTGTGAATGTTAACTTGGTTGGGGAGGTGACAAGGATAAACTCTTTTCTTAAGCAAACTCTCCATCCTTTAGTAATTCTAATGTAAAAGAAAATAAGAACAAAATTCATTCTTCTCATTTCGATTAAAACTGTAATTATCATTCACCCCTTTCATTAATACTCTCCCTCTTTCTCTTCTTGGGCAAGACCTAATCCTTTCTCTGTTCAAAGTGACTGCCAAAAAATTCTTCATTCCCAGGTACAAGACCTTCAGAGTTAGAAATGCTTGACGGAGGCGGCAAGCCGGAACCAGGCAGAAACCCAAAAGAGAAAGTGAGGGCCGACATTGTAACATGTAATGAGCCACCATATTATCTATGGGATAGTTGACCTACGTGAGGGGGAGATTAACAGCGCCATCTACAACATCACAAGCGAGGTGATAAATGGGGTGATTGATGAGAGGTTCCTCCTCAGATCCACAGCACCTTTGAGAGTGTGGACATGCCTCACGTAAATTCCCAGACATCTTGCTGCCCTCATTGCCTATCTCTTTGTACTTCCCTTGACTGCTTGTCCTTGAGCTAAGTAGGTACACCTTTGTAACTGGTAAACCACCTTCCAATTCAATACCTTTTCCTTTCCGTCGGTGCTGTTCCATCTCAAGGACACCGTCACCCTGACAAAAGATAATACACCTGAATGAGAATTTTCCTTAGTCAGTCACTACCCTGTTTTTTCTGTGTCTGATTTATCGTCCATTTCATTGTGCGAGTACCTTTCAGTAATTTTGTTTTGAATTAGTAAGTGTTAACATCATTGTGAAATTAGTGATGGTAGAAGTGAGTTTTGCATTGGCATCTTAATGCACTCCCTCAGTTCCTGTTATATGAGTTAGTTACTATTGAAAGTAGCCGTCGTGCATCCCATTGCAGGCCAGTCCTTGGCTGTGGAAACAACTTTTAGCTCTATCATACATGTAGTGGCCTTATGCCACCTGCTCATCATTCTACCTCTCTGTGATGTTCCTTGTTGGACATGTGATCAGCATGGATCATTCTGTATATGATTGATTTATTGTAGCAGGACCTTCTTATTCTATGCCTAGTAGTTTCCCATCCTTCTGACCTGTGTGTTTATATGTAACAATAATTTAGTAAGCCCTCTGTGTTTACGCAATCTTTACATTCGTGGGAAGTAACTTGCCACAAGAGATGACACTGATCTGACTAAAATTCCTGTACTAATAAAACGTAAGGAGAAAGGTAATGAGCTGAGGTCCTTCCTAGAAGGGGTGAATTAAGATAAACTCTTAGGTTGACTAAAATCACATATATTTACAATAACAGGATCAGAAGACGGCGATAATAGACAGGTAAATGGGGTCCTGCCGAAGCACAAAATTATAATGGAATGATGTGACTGGTAAAACCTCAGATTCCTGGCTCTTTACCTTATTCCAGAATAATGAGTCCTCATATATGTTCTAAAAGAATGGGGGGGGGGGGCAGTGGTGGCGGGTATTTAGGAAAAATAGCAGTGGAAAAATTGCTGGACTGGATAGGCAGTCACGTGGGGGAACAGGCTCTAAAGGAGTGGAGGTCAAGGGGCAGTGTGTGTCGGATTTGTGTCCCGGTGCGTCTCTCTCATGTGCAAGTGGTGCAGCACCTTTTATACCTTCTACTGGACTAATTTTCCCATTCTTCAAGGTGTCCCCTGTTTTGCATCTTAAGACATATGACTTCTGGCAAGCTACCTATGACCTCGTGGGTAGCTCTGTTGAGATGTGGTAAGGGTTTTGACCTTGTGGGTTTGTGTACTATGCAGTTTGTCCGAGTT
>NC_061089.1:63055525-63068025 GCF_015104395.2 Macrobrachium nipponense
AAATCAACTAACATTGCCTCTTTTGTTCATTACTACTCCAATCACCATCAACATGTTAAATTCTCTGTTTTTTCTGGGATGTTCCTAAGGGCTTTACGTGTCTACGTGTCTGTAACCCGCAGTTTATTGACGCTGATATTAAAACTATTTATGATATTGCATTGAAACTTAAATACCCAAGGGTTTTTGTAGATGTGGCATGGAAAAGAGCTAGGAAAACATTTTATTTAACTAATGACAAACCTGAATTTAGTAAGCATAACATCTTAAAATTACCCTATGATGAAAGGTTTTTAGATATTCCTAGAATTTTAAAGTTTATTAACATAAATGTTGTTTTCAGTAATATTAATGTCAAGAGTTTAGTAATCAAAAATTCTCCTAAGATCTTCCAGGCTGCATATATGAAATTCCTTGCAAAAAGTGTGATAAAGTCTATTACGGACAAACCGGTAAATCTCTTTCACAACGTCTCAAACAACACCAATATTCTGTGAGAACTGGGCAAATATCGAATGCATTATTCGTAAATATGAGAGATTTAGAGCATCCTATTAACTGGAGTCAAGCAAGAGCCTTAATCCCATGTAATGACACAGTTAAAAGGAATATCATTGAATCTTGTTTCATCAAGTCAAATAATGGAAATGTTCTAAATTTAAGTCTTGGTTTATTTAAACTTGATGCCTTCATAATGAAAAAAGTTGTAGATAAATATAAACAACAAATTTAATATATTCAGTTTTTACATGTTTTGAATTGTACAGATAATTTGTAGTTTCTATTAGGGTTAAATCTATGGTTTGATTTGTGACCGTGTGATATCCGATAAGCCTGGATTATCTTCTGAACTTTTACCCTTTTGACAATGAACCATCTGGTATTTTTGATCTGTTGTTTACCTGATAACTTTCTCTCCAATCGTATTTTTTTCGTTCCTTGACAATGTCTTAGTAAAGACGAAAGCGCTTGGACTTTTGACGATCATTTTCCTGTGGGTTTCGCTTATATATATATATATATATATATCATATATATATATATATATATATATATATATATATATATATATATATATATATATATATATATATATATATATATACACACACACACACACACAATAAAGGAGGGAAGATCAAGAGAGGAGAAAAGGAATGAGAACAATACGAACATTCAGGGAGAATGACGAAAGACGTTGTTGTTCCAAACGGCAGGATTAATAAACACGCTCGCGTAACTGATATGTGGAACAGAGGCCAACTAATTTCTACCGCGTAAGGAAGTACGGTTTCGTATTTCAGAAGTTTGTTGACGGAAAGCTTCATGGTACGTGAGGAGATAAGAATTCTGCTTTCATTATGTTCTTGGCCAAAAAAAAAAACATTGGCACGCGTTTTTAGGTAAAACCTTTAATAATTGCACTTACATATACAACATCTTGCTTACGGACTTATAGAAATATGTCACACACATAAAAGCTTTTGCCATAGACTTAGGCAAATGCATACTGGATGCCTAAACTGAACTGAGTATAGAATTGAGACCAAAGGCCAAGCGCTGGGACCTAAGAGATAACGTGCATTTACACAGATGGCAAAATAGGGCAAAAAGAAAGTAAGTAAAGCGTATTCAGTAATTCAAAGAAAGAGAAAATAATACTCAGAATTACTGCGTACATAATCAAGAATTGTGTATATAATTCATGGTGCTAATGGACATCAACATAAAAAAACTATAGTACCAATACGGACACGTCTCATTACGAAATCTTGGGAATGTTTCAATACACCAAAGTTATATGCAAATGCGCATGTCAACTCATGAAAATCATAACAAATAAAAAAAATTTTAAGCATTTAGCAACACATGTTCACAAACACACACACACACACACTGACTCCAACATACAGACCCAAATACATGTTGAATGCGTATGTACTATGTTAACGTTACATATCTAATCATGAAGGAAGTACCGGGGAAAGGCATCTTCATCGGCTAACAGTATATTTTCAATGCTGACTTTTCGCCATGAATTCCAAGTCGCATTTTCAAGATTATAAAGATATATATATATATATATATATATATAGATATATATATATATATATATATATATATATATATATATATATTATATATATATATATATTATATATATATATATCATATATATATATATATATATATATATATCATATATATGTATATATATATAAAATCGGCACCAGGGAAAGGATTATATATATATATATATATAGGATATATCATATATATATATATATATATATATATATATATAGTCATACAAGAAAGGACCAGGAGTAGGGATATATATATATATAATATATATATATATATATATATCTATATATATATATATATATGATATATATATATATAGTCATAACAAGAAGTACCAGGTAAAGGATATATTTTATATATAATATTAATATATATTATTATATATAGTATATGTATATGTATGTGTAGAGGTATATAATATATATATATATTATATATATATATATATATCTATATATATAATATATATATATTATATACACACACATTTGTGAATGTCGGAATGACTTCTCTCGTAGTTGGTATCCTCACATTCTCTCTCTCTCTCTCGCTCTCTCTTTCCTTCTATATATAAATATATATATATATATATATATATATATATATATTCATACATACATACATACATACATACATACATATATATATATATAATTTGATGACGTATCGAAAACGTATGCATAATCATTACCATCTAATCTGTAATTTATCACGAGTTTTCTTCTTTTCCGCAATATTTTTCTTCTCTCGTCAACTGCGTTTATTCTACTCTTTCTAGTCACCTCGTATTATCCATTTCGGTCGTCATTTCCTCTCCTCTCGACGAGGGTCATGACACCAACACACAAATAGAATCCCCGTGCCCAAATATTATTAGAGGCACCCCCCCAATCCTTCACACCCCTCCACCCCTAATTTTTTTTTTTTTTTCTTTTTCCGTCTGCAGTCCTCATCAAATTCGACTTCGCTGGAGGAAGATGGTGAGTGAAAGCTGAAAGGGGAAGGGACAACTTAGGTGGTTTTAAGGATGAAACCGGAAGTTATTTTGGGATGTTCGGTGGATTTGGGTGGGTTGTAAAGGTGGTTTAGTTCAGCGAAAGCGGAAGCTGTTTTAGTAAGCTCTTATGTAATGTTTGTTAGAAGGAAGTATTTATCACCTTATAGATTTGATTTTGGTCTTTTGTTGGGAAAACTGCTTAGGTAATTTGCATTAATAATACATGGTATATTTGAAAAATGTTCTATAAGAGTTCAAGTTATGCTGTCTAGACATCGCTTCTCAAAATGCATTCCACGTACTGAAACATATGTATAATTTTTAATAGGAACTTAAGCTATTGAAGGAATTCATATCGAAGGAAAACTAGTGTTTGACTGAGTTAGCTACCCGAAACCTTCAACCCATCCATCGATTAAACAAAAACGATGCAAACAGCAGTTTAATTTCTTGGCCTTATTCATAGATTGAAGACTTAGGTAGGAAACAAAATCAAATACATTACAATGCCCATGTGTTCAAAAGCTCTATGCATAACTGAACGTATGTAATCGGATGTGTTATTAGTTCTATGTGAATTTTAACGTCGGTTATTAACATCTGGCTGTCCACTTTGAGTTAATCAAAAGTGGAAGGTTTACCATTAACGAACATTAAACAAATGTATGTAGGAATTCAATTCGTTTACTTGCATTTATTTTTTAACCATTTCCTTTGATGTAACCTCCCCTTCATTTAACGAATTGATTCTTTATACAAAAGCACAAACAATTAATTGGAACAGATATAATATTCCTAGTAAAATTATCAAATATATAATGGCTATGAATGCATGCATTTTATGAATATGCATAAATAGACTACAAAAATATTGTTATGAATGATTTTTGTGAGACAATTGTAACGCTACACAATTTATAAATGACTTTTTCATATCAGTAGTAAATCCTTTATATCAAAAAATATATAAGCCTGCATTGTTCCCCTTCACTTACTTTTATTTTCACTGGAATTATTTCATGATAAAGAATTAATGCATATATATATACTATATATGTGTATGTGTGTATGTGTGTGTTTATATATATATTATATACTATATATATATATATATATATATATATATATATATATATATTGTGTGTGTCTGTTTGTATCTCCTTTTTATCACACTCCTTTCACACTTTAGAGGATGTGGCGCCAGTAAAATACACCCCTCGGGTTTCTTACCACTCATCTAGGAGTGAGGTTGCTATCCTCACGCCTTTTTTTCTTCCCCACAGCGAACGCTCATACTATTTTCAGCTAGTTGGACTATTAGGTACCTAACAAACCTGAGCGGAGTACTTAACAGTCTTTCAATTCGCAAATTACACCTTCCTTTGCATGTATATATGTATGGATGGATGATGAATGACCTTCCTGTATATGCCGTATGTATATAAGGTCATTTGTGGATTGCCTTATATCCGGCGCCCATCTTCCTCGAAACAGGATTTAAAAATCCCTAAATTTTCACAATTATTTTTTAATAAATCTAAGCAGTTTTATGCATGTTATTGCATTTCGGAAGCTCCGGTGCAGTTTTCTCCAGCTGCCATTGCATATAAAGTACATTCTTCGCATTCCTGCCGTATGCCGAGATTTAATCCTGAGAGCTGTCCGTCCGGATTAGCGGTTTAGAATTTGAGAAATGTAATTTACGTATGACGTAGCCATGACATTTGTTATTATTTTTATTTTTTTTTCTTACGGAAAAAACAATTAATGCGTACTTTTGTACTATTATTGACTTTTAGATATTGTATTTTTTGTTCGTCGTTATGTATTTTTTCGGGGGGGGGGGTGGTGGGATTTCATATTCTTTCAAGAACGAGAAAATAAAATTAGGATCATTCAAAGTGTCAGAGCATAAGTTAATTATAAAAATTACACAAAAGCACATAAAAATTTCAATTTCACTACTCATTCTAAGATGATTTTAATCTATTTTACATCTAGGCTTGCCAACTATAGTACAAGTGGGTGTCAGTTTCAGCTAGACTTCACTGGATCATTTTTCTAGGTGAATATTTCTACTAATATACCATTGCCGTATAAAATGACATCAATTTGTTGGTAATTTTGCGAGGGCACCGAATCTCGTATATCGAGTGACATTGCTCTACGTTAATTGATTAAGATTTTTTTTTTTATAATACATTGACAATTGTTGTTACTTGATTTCATAAAGTAGGGCTATATTATTATCATTATTATTGTTATTATTATTATTATTTATTTTTTTTTGGCTCTATCACTCCTCCAATTCGACTGGGTGGTATTTATAGTGTGGGGTACCGGGTTACATCCTGCCTCCTTAGGAGTCCATCACTTTTCTTACTATGTGCGCCGTTTCTAGGATCACACTCTTCTGCATGAGTCCTGGAGCTACTTCAGCCTCTAGTTTTTCTAGTTTTTCTAGATTCCTTTTCAGGGATCTTGAGATCGTGCCTAGTGTTCCTTATGATTATGGGTACAATTTCCACTGGCATATCCCATATCCTTCTTATTTCTATTTCTATTTTCTATTTCTATTTTCAGATCTTGATACTTATCCATTTTTTCCCTCTCTATCTCTTCAACTTTGGTGTCCCATGGTATTGCGACATCAATGAGTGATACTTTCTTCTTGATTTTGTCAATCAACGTCACGTCTGGTCTATTTGCACGTATCACCCTATCTGTTCTGATACCATAGTCCCAGAGGATCTTTGCCTGATTGTTTTCTATCACTCCTTCAGGTTGGTGCTCGTACCACTTATTACTGCAAGGTAGCTGATGTTTCTTGCACAGGCTCCAGAGGAGAGCTTTTGCCACTGAAGCATGCCTCTTTTTGTACTGGTTCTGTGCAAGTGCCGGACATTCGCTTGCTATGTGGTTTATGGTTTCATTTTTCGTATTGCACTTCCTACATATGGGAGAGATGTTATTTCCATCTATCGTTCTTTGAACATATTTGGTTCTTAGGGCCTATCTTGTGCCGCTGCTATCATTCCTTCAGTTTCCTTCTTTAGCTCTCCCCTCTGTAGCCATTGCCACGTGTCATCGCTGGCTAGGTCTTTAGTCTGTCTAATGTATTGTCCGTGCATTGGTTTGTTGTGCCAGTCCTCTGTTCTGTTTGTCATTCTCCTGTCTCTGTATATTTCTGGGTCTTCGTCTACTTTTATTAGTCCTTCTTCCCATGCACTCTTTAGCCACTCGTCTTCACTGGTTTTCAGATGTTGCCCCAGTGCTCTGTTTTCGATGTTGACGCAGTCCTCTATACTTAGTAGTCCTCTCCCTCCTTCCTTTCATGTTATGTATAGTCTGTCCGTATTTGCTCTTGGGTGTAGTGCTTTGTGTATTGTCATATGTTTCCTGGTTTTCTTATATTATTATTATTATTATTATTATTATTATTATTATTATTATTATTATTATTATTATTATTATTATATTGCCAATGATCTCATTGGTCCTTCAGAATTTTTCCTTAAATAAACCAAACCATTTTAATAGTAGTGAAATACGTCATGCCCAGCAGATCGATCAAAAGTTTCAAAGTGATACTAGATTACTGGAAGACCAGCACATTTCCTTATCCACCTTATTAAACTAATGAATTATTACTTCCAAATTTTTAATACACTGACCCTTTAGTCCATTCGGTGTGTTGGTCGTTTTCTTTACCTCTTACAGTAAATGAAACATATATGAAAGAAATGAATTTGCAATCATTTTGAGGAACTTGGGAAATTCTCTAAATCTTATTATCTTATATTATTTATTATTATTATTATTATTATTATTTTATTATTATTATGGTTTTATTTAAAAGTAATGGCTACATTCAGCAGCATTACACTTGTAGAGATTCTTCTCTATTTTCCGAATAGCGGCTTTTTCCGTGCTACTTAGACAGGCTAGTAGAGCGCCTATGGAGGTCATGATCAAATACAGAGTCAAAATTGGTGTATATATTTGAATTTTACAGATAAACTATGATTACCATAGTTATCAAAGTCATTAACGATATATATATATATGTCTCTCTCTCTCTCTCTCTCTCTCTTTCTTGAAGCAAGCGAGCTTTCGTCTGGAGCTGCCAGACATCTTCGGGCTGGGAAGCTGAGGGTGGACTGATCTTGAAGCGGTGTCCGTCCTCGTTTATATTTGGAGTTGACAGCAGGGGGTCTGCCCCATGCTGATGTACTATTGGCTGGTGGCGGAAGGTCTTCGTTTTCATTGGTGGCTTGAACCGGGTCTCAAGCCACTTTCCATGCGTTGATGGTTGCGATACTGTAAGTCCTGCAGCCGCCTAGACCTCCTTAGCGGCGCGGTTACGTCGATGGGCGTTTCGCTATGCTGCGGGACGTCACGGCTAACTTGATTATGATTGGCTGCGGGAGTATCTCGTTCGGGGGCGTCGTCTTCCGTGGAGTTGTCGTGCTCGGTGGTGTCATTGTTGGTGGCAGGTCTTCTCATACTCGTAGGGAGGAGAAATTCTTCCTGCGTCGTATTTAGTGTAGGTTTTACTTGCTGGATGAGAAGCGCCTCCAGCAGGCGTAACCGACGGGCATCAGGGGCCTTCCCGATGATCTTCGTGTTTTGGATGATCACATCCCGGGAGATGGCCTCTTGATGTTTGGTGCGTGCGTGATTTTTGATAGCTCCCTCTTGGGCGTGGCACGAGAGTCTCTTCGACAGGCGCATGGTAGTCATACCAACGTAGGCGCCGCTGCAACCGCGGACTGGGCATGTATACTGGTACACCACATGCGTCTGCTTCAGGGGGTCTCGTACCTGTGGAGAGGGGTTATTTTTCATAATAAGGTCGCGCGTCCTCCGATTCTGGTAGTAGATAAATTGATAAGCAGAGAAGTCCGTACAGCCCTGGAGAAATGGTACGGTAGTGAGAGCCCGCAACCCCGCCCCCAGGATAATATCAAGCTGTATTATAAAGCCTTCATGAGCTCACATTACCGTGAAGAAGAGGACTCAGTCAAGAAAATTATTTCTGAAAATGTATCCCCGACCGACGACACCAAAAATATCGACCTAATTATCTACTACCAGAATCGGAGGACGCGCGATAGTGTTTGTATCCTCTAGGTAGTTGTATGGCCTTTCACTGATGATACCTGTTAGTAACTTCCACATTACTGGTAGGCAGATGATAGGCCTATAGTTGCTTGCAATATTTCCCTTGTTCTATTCTTTTTGTACTAAGGTTGTTCTCCCTGTGGTCATCCACTTGGGGGCATGGTGGTTTGTGATACAATGCTGGAGTTGTTTTGCCTTGAAGTTTTTGAGCCAGTTTCCATGGACTTCATCGGGACATTTTCTTCAGTTGGTGTCTGATTGTGTTTGTCGTGATCTCAGTGAATATTTGTTTTTTCTCCCCATTTATTTCTGACTTGAGTTCCTGAAGCCATGTTACCTATTTGTTGTGTGATTGCGAATTGCTCTATATGTTTTGGATCTTAGGTGCTTTGGCTTTAAGCCTCTGTTTGATATCTTCTATTGTATTATTTAGGCCCTCCCCTGTACTTTGTATTTCTCGTTCAGTTCCTCCCTTGCTGTCCTACTTCTTCGCCTCTTTTCTGCCATCTCTTTCAGTTTACTCAAGTCAGATCTCATCACCATGATTTTTTTTCCAGGCGCCTTTTCCAAGGCGGTTGCTGTTTTGGTTTCAGTTGGGTTGGTTGTGATGGTGGTGTTAGTGTTTGTATCCCCATTAGTTCTACTACTAGTCTTGCTCCTGCATGTGCCAGGTTATTTGTTTCTGTGATCCTGGTGGTGTGTATTAGTCTCATTATTTCATTGACTTCAATTGTTTCCTCCCTTAGTTTCTTTATGATGTAGGCTTTCATGGAGGGGATCTTTGTTCTTTCCGTATCTGGCTATTGTCTGATCTCTTCCAGCCATTCCGTCCTCTCCATCACTATTATCATTACTGCTACTACTACTACTACTGCTACTACTACTACTACTACTAATCTGACTAGCAGTATTACTAAATAGAGCGTTATTTATATTCATAATAAATGTTCAAACTAATCTTGGGAAATGGCACAACACATTTATGAGAGTAAAATTACTTACACAGCATTAACTTTTATAACCCTAAACTATTTGCGCATCATGAACATTAATAAGCTCTTAATCTTCTTTAAAGAAGAAACACCAGACAAATATTTCATGAGAAAATGTGACAAAACAAAACCTTCGTAATGACCCCCTTCATTGCTCAACCTATCCACATGTCGCTTTTGAGGACAGGTTCTCACACATACACAAACACATATCCATAGTTGTATATTTGTGCTTATATACAAATGTATACGTACATATATGGAAATATTTTCTCATATATATATATATATATATATATATATATATATATATATATATATATATATATATAAGATATATAAATATAATATACTGTAATTCTTGTTTAATTAACTCATTTCAAAAGTGAACATAAAACGAAACTCATCTAGGAATAAAGTGAGAAAGGGTGATGTTTTGCCTCCAGCCGGGGCGTTGACAAATGATTAATCTACTCAAAGATGCGCCGCTTCTTTCTTATTTGGTTTTGTTAGCAGAAGATGAATGGTGTCTTCAAAGTACAAGGATCTTTGTGCTTGGTTGACACATGTTGAAGAAGAATAAAAAGGGGCGTGAGAGAGAGAGAGAGAGAGAGGTTTCAGTTATCTAACATTAGATAATTGTATGGCGAAAGAGATATATCGAAGATATTTTAACATTTAAAAAAAATCACTACAAAAGAACCATACCTAATAAGAGGAAAACAAAAAACAGTTTGCTGTGAATTCCGGCGCTACCTTGATCACTACCTATACCTTCACGTTCACGTATGTGATAAACCAACAAATGAACAGTCACATTATATTGCGAACGAATCTTAATATATCCATCTATATGCATTCATAAATATACATATATAGATTATATATTAGTTTTAAGTGTATCAAATATTATGTTAAAAGTTCCAGTCAGTTATATAATGTGCTTAGGACATTCAACATTTCGTGAAATTCACTGGAAATACATGACTCAATCGTTTCTTACTTGGCACTTTACGAGAAATTATTACTTCATTGCAGAGCTGGATCTATGCATAACAGTAACCTCAGGTGGAAAGCAAATTTGCAAACGATTGAATTTATAGAATATATAACAAACACTGAATTAAAGATTTTTAATAAAATAAAAAATTCTCATTTTACTAGTCAATGACAAATATCGACTTGGTAAATAATATAAAAACAAACTCGAAACCTCTTATTCTTCCTGAAGTCATTGACATCTCCGCACATCTCGAGTCATTAAGATTTTACCAAGTCACATGAGGATAGCGAGGCTTAACGTTCCAAGATGATTTGACCACACGTTGAGGCTGTTAACATCCAAAACAAAGCCATTAGGAGACGTAATTAGTCCCAGGAGGAAGGAGCCCTACGTGAGACGCCCTGTTAATATCATACTTGACAGACAAAGGCAGCGTGATTTGCCTCTTTATGCATTTTTAATGTCAAGAGATTATCCCGCGGAAGAACAAAAAGGTGAGGCTTTGTAACGGTCCTCATCTCTATCGTCTGGTTTTACTCTGTGTGTATTTTGGTTTTATGCAGGTGTGCGGGGTTTTGTAAGACGTACGGTTCAAATAAATTTGCTATGCTGCTTTCTTTAACCGTACCTTTTGTTTTACTGCATTACATACGAGCATAATTGTACGCACATTTAGCGCAAACTCACATACTCTTACATACATACATACATACTACATACATACCTAAACGCGCATATATATTAATTCTATTATATCTATATATCTAATATATATATATCATTAATATATATTATAGATTTATAAGTATATATATATATAAATATATAATATATATATATATATATATATATATAATCTATATTAATATATTCATACCTCTAATAGTAAATGATGATTGGACCGACAGCACGGGTATGACCACTGACTTTACAACCCGACAACAACGCAATAACTCGGCAAATGACAGGAACCGAAACTTCCTCCAGTGGTGTCAATTCTGGTAATCACGATTCAGCCCTTCATTTTTTTCCAATTAAGGCAAAATAAAAAAGAAAAGAGGAAGGGGAAAAGAGACTGAAATTAGTATTACTGAAAGAATCGGAAATAAGAAGGTATCAATCTATTCTCTCCTGAATTTTTGTAGCCATTTTATAGCGTAAATTGCCCGCGAGATTCCAGTTAATTGTTTCCAAAGACTCGTAATCTCGCCGGAAAATCGTCGGGAAAAGAGGCGGCTAAAAAACTAAACAAAAATACCGGGAACATCGCTGTAATGCGTTTCATTTCTCGCCACTTTTAAAATATTGCTCTCTCGCTGTAATTATACTCGGTATAATTCAAGAAGCATTATCTCAAATGACATTACAAATTTCACTTTAAAGAGAGAGAGAGAGAGAGAGAGAGAGACCGAGAAGGACGGGAGGGGTGAGAGGGAACGCGGCAGAGAGACGAGAGAGAGAGAGAGAGAGAGAGAGAGAGAGAATATCTCGGTTAAGAAGTGCTTGTTGAATTTTCATGGCTTGATATCCTGATACACAGTTTCCCAACGCAAAGGTGTAGTAACTGGATGGTTGTGGATCCTTTGGTAAGGAAATGCCCCATAAATTGTGGATTAGCCTCCATTGAAACAAACATCAATCCAGTTTCTACTCTTACAAGACTCTGATAAAAGTAGTTACACTGTGAGATTGGGAACTAGTTAAATGGTCAACGGGGTCTGTCAGCACGTATGAAGCTGAAACCCAGTAAAACTCATACTTTATTGATTAACCAATACCCCGCCGGCCTCCTTCTCCATGAATCTGCTTCCTGTAAGTAGCACAGCACTTACTGATTCTGAACACTTGAAATGAATTAGTGACTCCGTGTTTTCTTGCACAAGCACTCAGAAAGTCTATTTCTTCATGCTTTCAGGAAACAACGTTGTTCATTGGCTTCCTGCATTCTACGAGATGACGATATTCAAATTACACGTTCAAGATGCTTGTATATTTACAGCTTTAGGGGAAAATTTTTTTAGCTAGATGATATCGTTATCTTGTTAAAAAGACTTTTGAGAAAGCCGGATTCTATCCTACTTAGAAAATTAACCTACAATAGCCTTTCTTTCGTTGATTTTACAGAGCACCAGTATCCACGGTGCTACATAGCTTAGTACCACAAGTCTCAATCCTTACCTTGTAAAACTGAGGAATGGTCTTCCTGGTAATGTTTGCATATTAGAAATAGCTGTATCGGTCTTTAAGTAACAGGAACGATTTGTTTTTAGCTGTAGCAATTAGTGTTTTTGTTTTG
>NC_061089.1:63070525-63088025 GCF_015104395.2 Macrobrachium nipponense
AAGAAACTATGGCAGAGGGCTGATACTAATGATAACAGGAATGTACACAAAAGCTGGACTTTAGTTTAAATGCACTATATTTACATTAATTTACAGAGGTCCAGGAACAAATAAGGTGGTTGATTGTCAATCCAACAGAAACACATGGCCGGGCAACCAGACACTGAGTTCAGAATTTTGCGCAAACGGGTTATTGTAATGCAAGACTTATTCCAGGGGGTTCCCAATTTCTCCCACAATCAGGCACGGTGTTTGTCTGCAAAGAGAATGCATCCTAGCATAAGTACTGAGGCAAGGGAACATGTGGGGGAGCGTTACACACTACTTTCTTTCAATCAAAAAATTCACAAACTGCTCTGAGGGAATGGAAATGACTGGGAATTTACAGAAGGAACTCTTACGTTGGTTGCTTGAATTAACTAGGGGATGTTTACTAGTATCACAAGGAAAATAATCACAGAATTGAACCAAGATTAGGGGAGTGAGAAACTAAAGAAAGGAGGGGGAAAGTCGCCTTGGAAGAATGGAAATGAAATACAGACAAAAGGCAAAACAATTTCCTGGCTAAACTGGAATTTACTCTCACGGTACCTGGAAATCCTGGGCTTGGTAGTCTTCTTATCTGCTGATATTCCTATGCACTATGGAAGTATAAAAATACTTGGGATTTCCCCAGAGGAGGCAGGGGGAGCAGAAAGGGGTGAAGTGGTGTCTGCTGGGCGAGGTAACAGGAGCTTCTGAGCTCTCTTAGTTCTGAGGTTCTGAGAACTAACTGCTGTGTCCATGCCCTTTTAAAACTTCTCCCGGTAAGTGCCGCCCAAATACGGATTTTCCCTGATGGGGGTAAATTCAGGAGAGCCAATGGGAACAAAGATAGTTTTTCTAGAGAACAGATGCTTTCAGATCAAAGGGGCAACTTATATAGACAAGAATGAATGAGTCTTGTTATAAGAAATCTTAACTTTCCTTGGTTCTGGCTTACAATCTTGAACAATATATATATATATATATATATATATAAAACCCCTATCAAAACTATCAAAACTACACAAGTGGCAACTCTTACCTTTCAGTATCTGGCCGCTTCTCTCTGCTAGCAATATCAAACTAGGCTTATGAATTCACGTAAATACAAAAATATGCTATTTATTTCCCAAACTAGATGAACATAAAATGGAACAAAGTGACTAAAGTGACTAAAAAAGGTTAAGTTAAGAACTAATTCTGACCCACAAAAGAACTGTAAATTATCATTCTACTCTCTGGAATTAGTCTAAGTAATCACCCCAAACTCTCAAATTGTCAACCATTACATTTCGATAGTCAAGTCTTTAGAGAATCCCATCTCTATAATAATGACATGGGACCCATCTGAAACAAAGAGACATATCCATTATATTTCCCACAACACAATTAATTAATGTTAAATAAATGTATACACTTCACACTTCTCTCTTTTCATAGGCAACTGTTCCTAAGTCTTTTTTAAATGTGTCATACCTCTTGGATGGGTTTCTACCAACACCTGGTGTCCTCTGAACCACCTTTTGCCTTGCCTCCGGAGCGTGTGACTTTCTCACTAAGTATCGGGCGATCGCACCCATCATTACATGCACAAATGCACGTAATCATCAGCCACACCTTAAAAGCCCCCATAGCAAGTGGCTGTAGAGGCCTCGACCTCACAAATGCACACTCTACAATTCCTTCTTCGAGGAAGGCTATAACTAGGCTCTTTCTGTCTCCAAGCCAAGAAAACTTATACACCACAATTCACCGACACATTTACTTTCTTCTTTAATACGGCTTGGCCACCTATGTCTTTTGTGCACTCCTGTTGCACACCACATCAGCAACTAATGCACAATGTTTTAATTTGCCACATGATTTAGGGCTACCTCCGTTGCTGGAACTCTTGTGCCTCGCCGGGTGCACAGGGAAACGCGGATTAGGGCGGAGACTACCTTCGCGAGATTTTAAAAGAATGGGGTCACAGCAGCTCGCCCTCAGAACACGCTCAGAAACACTCAGAAGCTCTCAGAAACTCTCAGAACCCCTCTGGACCGCTCAGAAGCAGGACTTCCTCAGACTTTCTCAAGCCCTGTAGACTCCACTTCACCCCTTCTGCTCCCCCTGCCT
Source organism: Macrobrachium nipponense (assembly GCF_015104395.2). NCBI lineage: Eukaryota > Metazoa > Arthropoda > Malacostraca > Decapoda > Palaemonidae > Macrobrachium > Macrobrachium nipponense. Next base: position 63,072,665 of record NC_061089.1, read on the forward strand.
CCTCTGGGGGGTCCGAAGTATTTTTATACCTCCATAGTGCACAGAAATATCAGCAGATAAGAAAACTACCAAGCCCAGGATTTCCAGGTACTGTGGGAAGTAAATTTCAGTTCAGTCAGGGAATATTACCTTTTGTCTGCATTTCATTTCCATTCTTCCAAGGCAACTTTCCCCCTCCTTTGTTCAGCTTCTCAATCCCCCTATTTTGGTTCAATTTTGTGATTAATTCCCTTGCGATGCTAGGAAACATCCCCTAGTTAATTCAAGCAACGTAATAGTCCTTTCTGTGTAAGCTCCCAGTCACTGCATGCCCCTTGAGTGGTTTGAAAATTTTCAGATTGAGGGAAAGTACTGTGTAATGTTCCCCATGTTCCTCGCCTTAGTACTGATGCTAGAATGCAATCTCTTTGCAGACAAACACCATGCCTGATTGTGGGAGAAATTGGGAACCCTTTGGAGTAAGTCTTGCATTAAAATAATCCGTTTGCGCAAAATTCTGATCTCCGTGTCCGGCTCATTCCCACCCACGTGTTAGGCAAGTCCAGTGTTTATGTAAATTCCTCCTTTTTCAGTAATATCGACCTTCTGCCATAGTTTTTTTTTGTTTTTTGTGATCTCTCATCCCTACATTCAAGGCCATTTTTTTAAGTGTTAGATTACATTTTCCAGGAGGGAACGAGCAGTTCAGAAAAAAATGGCGGCCTTGCCAGGATCATGTGAAAAGGAATTTTCATTTCCAGTCGTGTAGCGATCATCAACACTGGTATCACGAAAGAAACGAATCTGAATTCCTTTTAATATTTTATGATCAAGCGAAAAAAAGGTTTCCCAGTTCCCCACAACAGGAAAAAGGTAAATTTCATTTTCTAGTTATTTTTGTAGAACTAGGTATTCTAGTTAAGGGTATAAAATCTGACTGCCATTATAGTGATAGGACGATAGACCACGTGTGTGCCGATAGAATAGAGAGAGAGAAATTTTAACCTTAGCTTCCTTTTTATGTGCCATTGCATAAAGCATAGAGGTATTTAGGGAGTAATATTCAAAATTAAAATAAGTACCATATTTTGTGAATTGCAAGTTTAATCGCAAATCTTGCGTTGTAAAGATATTTCTTTTTTTTTACGTGAATAAACGCGCTGTTCATTGTCTAAGAGCTCTCTCTCTCTCTCTCTCTCTCTCTCTCTCTCTCTCTCTCTCTCTCTCTCGCTTGCAGGTCTAAACATGATAGAATTTAAAACCATGCCCATGTGTCTACTCGAGCCCTATTCATTGCCGTTTATGAACAAAAGAACAGAAGAGTCAATAAAAATAACATAGTGTTAGCATATATTATTAATGTCAGAATAAGGAAAATCAACGGTAAGAGTTTTTATTTTCTGTGCATAGAGGAGTAATATAGGCAAATACTTATTGCTTTACACAAAGGGCACTTGGTAATCTTACCCTAGCTTTCCCTAATGCAGCCTTGAAAAGCCAGTCCCCCCCTTCTGTCTAGCTGACCCATGTGCAGGCCTAATTCTCGGGGATTTAAATTGGCGGAATTGGAAGGTCTTAGGTTCGCGAGAGATAGCTAGGGTGAAAAGGGGTATATGTTAGGGAGTTGTGTGGAGGCGGTAGATTATACAGCGGTGAGAGATTTTTATTCTGGTTCTTCCTCTTCCCTTTAATGTATACGAGCTGGTGTTTAAAATACGAATTCTGAGCATAGCTAGGTTGAAAGGGTAAGATAGACCAGGGATTTGCTCTGGAGAAAAAAAAAGGAAATAATAATTTTTATCCCCTTTTCGTCTTTGTCCTCGAGAATATACAAAAAAGAAGACCCCATATATATATTTTATTCTTATCAACTGCATGAGCCACATTTTTTCACACTGAGTATTCCATGAATTCGTGACTAGATTCTTTCCTTTTATTCACAAATCCATCCTTGCATTGAGATTTCCGCATTCGCAAAATTCATTTGCTACCTCACGACTTTTCACGTTGAGTTTTCCGTGAAATTCGAGGCCAGATTATTTCTTTTTAATTCACAAACCAGTATCAAGTTGAAATTTCCGCGTTTACGAAATTCATTTGCTACCCCACAAATTTTCAAGTCAAATTTCCCGTGAATTTGTGGCCAGATTCTTTCTTTTTTATTCACAAAGCCGTATGCGCGTTGAGTTTTCCGCGTTTACAAAATTCATTTGCTACCTCACGATTTTTCAAGTTGAGTTTTCTGTGAAATTCGAGGCAAGATTCTTTCCCTTTTATTTACAAACCCATACTCGCGTTGAGGTTTCCGCGTTTACGAAATTTATTGCCAAATCCATTATCAGCATCGAGTTTTGCACTGAACTGTAAATTACAGAGATTTTACAGCATGAGTTTTCAGCCGCGCTACGCGCCAGTAGTAACTGTATTTACAGGGATTTTACGGTCATCTTGCTAGGTATTTGCGTTGAGTATTCCGCATACCCCTGGCGACATTTGCAGTTTTGCGACTGCCTTCCATCCTATTATTCTCAGGCCTAGACTACTAGCGTTCTACCGCTGAGAAGATGGCCAGTAACGCAGCACTGAAGGAGGCTAAGGCCTTCACAGAAGTCAGAAGAGCCATGGGGCTGGAGAAGCAAAACTGATAAATTGGGTGAACGATAAGCTGAAGGACCCAGCCCAAGAGAGAGCAGCTGGAAGGGAGAAGGAGAGAGAAGCACAAGAGAGAAGAGAAGCAGCTGAAAGAGAAGCCCAAGAGAAAAGAGAAGCAGCTGAAAGAGAAGCACAAGAGAAAAGAGAAGCAGCTGAAAGAGCATTCCAGAGTGCCACTCTGGCAAGCCCCTTCTTTACACTCTCACCTCCACAGTATGGGTGCCCTCATTAGGACTTGGGACGATAACGAACCCGACACCTGGCTCGATCATGTTGACCAGGTGTTCAAGAATTTCAATCCAACCCCTCAGGAAGTGGCCCTCCAAATTGGCAAGCATCTCACTGGCAAAGGGTGGACTGCATTCGAGGCCCTTCCCCTGAATGAGCAACGAGACCTCGCCCTTGTCCGAGAGGCAATCCTTGGGGCTTACGAGTTAACCCCAGACCAGGGGAGGCAGAAATGGAGAACTATGCCCAAGGAGGATGGCCAAACCTGGACAGAGTGGGTAGCCAAGAAGACACCTGCACTCCACAGGTGGACAAAGGCCTCAAACGCAACATCTGTTGAGGAGGTCTTAGAACTCTTTCAATTAGAGTGCCAAGGCCCCGGTTGTCACAGCAGCTGGAGCCGATGCCCCTCCGGCATCTTCAGAGGGCTTGAGTCTATCAAGGTCTCCCATGGCATTGTCAAACCGACCTCAGAGAGGTCGAAGGAAGAAGGGAAAAGGACATCGAGGTTTTCAGAAACCTTCCGAGTGTCAATAGTCTCTCTGCACTAGTGCCTGGCACAGTGCCACCCTCTTACAAAGAATTCTGACACTCTCCATCCAGAGGAGAGTGCCAGATTTTACTACTTCTACTTCCTTCTTATCCTTTTGTAACTTTCTGTTTTTTTTGTACTGTCTGTATCAACTCTTCCATAGTTTCCTTTCCTCTTCTTCACCGCTTTTAGGCTTAGGCAATGCCACACCCGCCAGCTATTCTGGCCTTATAAATTAGTACTTCAGTATGACCTAATATCATAAAAGTGACAAAATTGGCACAGTGCCCTATCCTAGGCACTTAGCATTCCCGACTTGGAAAAATTTTAGCCAGCAAAAATTGCTATAGCTTTAGAGATATTTTCAAAGCCTGGCTCATTTATCCATTGTTTTGATTTGATTGCTGATTTAGTGTTACTTCCTAGTCTCTATATTTTGTGAAATTACCATTGTCTCTGGTGAGACTTACATTTTGTGCAATCTTATTTCCTCTATGGAGAATTACTTCATAAATTCTACACTTGTTAGTTTGCACTAATGTTTGCTATGATGAAATTAATGCTGTTAGGCGTCTTCTTGTTACGAGACAAAGTCACTTAATGAAATCGTAGGGTTATTAACACACCTGAATGAGTCATATCACCCCATCAGGATAAACTAATAGTATGTGTTGCCTTAAACAATTAAGCTGGCAGTATTATATATGATAATTTACCCTGTAGGTTAAGTTTTATCTAATCATTATTCGCTATTCATATTAACTGTCATTCTCATTGTGATTTTATATTTTAAGAGTATTCTTTATTGGAATATAGCAAGTTGTTAGTCTTTTAGTCATGTCACACTTAATTTTCTAATATCATTGATCAGTAAGTCTTCTGCCTGTTGAGTAAGCCTTCATAAATATTATCATCGGCAGAGATTGAATCTCGTTTATATTATAAGTCCACTCAAGGGAGTATGGAAGGCTCAGTAATTTATATTTGTTGGTCTGTTGTTTGTTTGTATGGTGCTTTTACGTTGCATGGAACCAGTAGTTATTCAGCAACGGGACCAACGGCTTTACGTGACTTTCGAACCACGTCGAGTGAACTTCTATCACCAGAAATACACATCTCTCGCTCCTCAATGGAATGGCCGAGAATTGAATCCGCGACCACCGAGGTAGGACGCCAACACCATACCAACCACGCCTCTGAGGCGCTTTAAAATTTATATGTATCATTTGTCCTTGTTTCTGGCTTGTCTTGTCCATTACAACCCGTCTAGGGTTGAAATGTCCTCTAGAATGGGGAGGTGTTCAGGATTTTAAGCCAGAGCCAAGGAAAGTTAAGACTCATTCATCCATGCCTATATGCAAGTTGCCCCTTTGAACTGAAAGCCTCCATTCTCTAGAACGACCCTCTTTGCTCCCATTGGTTGTTCTGAATTTGCCCCCCACAGGGAAACTCGGATTAGGGTATAAGCCTACCCAGGCGAGATTTTAAAAGAACGGGGCCACAGCAGCTCGTCCTCAGAACTCGCTCAGAAACTCTCAGAACCCATCTGAACCGCTCGGAAGCAGGACTTCCTCAGACTTTCTCAAGCCCTGTAGACTCCACTTCACCCCCTCTGCTCACCCTGCCTCCTCTGGGGGGTCCAAAGTATTTTTATACCTCGATAGTGCACAAAAATATCAACAGAAAAGAAGACTACCAAGCCCAGGATTTCCAGGTACTGTGAGAAGTAAATTTCAGTTCAGCCAGGGAATTGTGTTGCCTTTTGTCTGTATTTCATTTCCATTCTTCCAAGGTGACTTTCCCCCTTCTTTGTTAAGCTTCTCACTCCCCCAATTTTGGTTCGATACTGTGATTAATTCCCCCGTGATGCTAGGAAACATCCCCTAGTAATTCAAGCAACATAACAGTCCTTTCTGTGTAAGCTCCCAGTCACTGCACGCCCCATGAGTGCTTTGTAAATTTTTAGATTGAGATTACGTACTGTGTAACATTCCCCACGTGTTCCTTACCTCAGTACTGATTATAGAATGCAATACTTTGCAGAGAAACACTGCGCCTGATTGTGGGAGAAATTGGGAACCCTTTGGAATAAGTCTTGCATTAAAACAACCCATTTGGGCAAAATTCTGATCTCTGTGTCTGGCTCATTTCCCAGCCCCGTGTTTCAGTGGATCGACAATCAACCACCTCATTAGTTCCTGGACCTACATAACTTAATGTAAATAAAGTTCATTTGAAACTAAAGTCCAGTGTTTATGTTAATTCCTCCTTTATGTAAATTCCTCCCCTTAGGAGGGAGGAATTTACATAAAAGCTGGAATCTAGTTTTAAAAGCACTATATTTACATGAATTTACAGAGGTCCAGGAACACAAGGGGCGGGGGGACCACTTTTCTATCCACCCAAACACGTGGCAGGAGCAGTTCAGCCACGGCGTTTAGAAATTTGCACAACGGATCAAGATTGCAAGCTTCAAGGATTTCCAATTCCTACCAAAGCCAGGCACAGCGTTTGTCTGCAGATAGAGGGCACAGACATAAGGCAGGGGGCACACGAGGGCGAAGGTTACTTACTACTTTCTTTCAATCATAAGGCCACTCATGGGGGGAATGAAATGACTGGGAAATTTACACAACAGAAACTATTTCGTGGCTTAAATTCACTAGGGGGATGTTACTAGTATCACAGGGGAGTAATTCCAGAATTGAGCCCAGATGGCGGGGGGAATGAAAACTGCACAAGTCACCTTGGAAAAAGAAGGAAATGAAATACAGACAAAGGTAAAATAAATTCCCTGGTTAAAATGGAACTTCCCTACAGTACCTTATTGATGAGGCTGGTAGTCTTCTCCTTGAGGTCTCCGACACTTTGGACTTTAAAATATACTTGGACTTCCCAAAGCATGGGAAAGCCAGGCCCAGGAGGGATGGGGGGGGGGGGGGGGGGGGGGGGGGGGGGGGTGGCAGCGTCTGGTCAGGAGCGAGGCCTCTGACCTGTCCTAGGTCTGGTGTTCTCCTGAGAGTGGGCTGCTGGGTTCAAGGCCTTTTGAAGTTTTCTCCTGGTAAGCCACACCCCCAGTCCCTGTGGGGGTAATTCCAACAACCTATGGTAGAAGAGATAGCTTTTTCAAAAGACAAGAGAATGGATTCCTCCAAAGCAGAAGGGGCAACTTGTATAAGACATAGATGCATTAAACTTGGGTAAAAGACTTTATTTTTCGTTAGCTCTAGCTTAAAATCTTGAACACCTCCACATTCTAGAGGACATTTCAACCCTGGATGGGTTGGAAAAGACAAGACAAGCTAGAAACATGGACCAATTGCAATATAGATTACTGAGCCTTCCATTCTCCCTTGAGTGGACTTATAATATAAGCAATATTCAAACTCAGACGATTATAATATTCGTGAAGTCTTACTCGACAGGCAGAGAATTAAGCAAAATGAAGTGTGACTTGACTAAAGATTAACTTGATATATTACAAAAAGAATACTGTTAAAATATAATGTCACACTGAGGACAACAATGAATAGCAAATTATTGGTCATACATGGACTTAATCTACAGGTAAATTACATCCTATATAATACTGCTATCTCAATTGTTAAAGGCAACACATACTATCTGTTTACCCTAAAGAAGCGATATGACGGGATCAGGTATGTTAATGGCCCTACGGTTTCGTTAAGTAACTTTGTCTTGTAACAAGACGACGCCTAACAGTATTAATTATATCAGCGTTAACATTAGTGCACTAACAAGGGGAAAATTAATGGAGTAATTCTTCGTAGGGATTGAATAACATAACACACACAAAAAAAATGTAAATTTTATCAAAGACAATGGCAATCTCACAAAATATAAAGACTATGGAATAACACTAAATCAAAAAGCTAATCAACCAATGTATAGACAAGCCAGACTTCGGAATTATCTCTAAGCTATAGCAACGTTTGCTGGCTAAAATTTTCCCAAGTTAAATGGAATTCTAAGTGCCTAGAATAGGGCATGGTGCCAGTTGTGGCGCTTTTACAACAGTAGTTCATAAAGAAGTACTAATTTATACAAGGCCAGGGAAGCTGGCAGTTTGGCTCTGCCTAAGCAGAGCATACAATATACAAGAAATGCCTCAAGGCAGTAAATATGAAGAAAGGAAACCAAGGAAGATAAGATACAGACAATACAAAAGGAAAAGAAGAAAGTTACCAAAGAGTCAGACAGAAGTAGAAGTAGCAGAGTCTGGCACTTTTCTGGATGTAGAGGGTCAGAATTCTCTATAAGAGGGTGGCACTGTGCCAAGCACTAGTGCAGAGAGGCTATTGGCTCTCGTAAGGTTTTGGAAAACCTCGACGCCCTTTTCCCTTCTTCCTTCGACCTCTCCGAGGTCAGTTTGACGATGCCATAGGGGGCCTTGGAGGATCCAAGCCCTTTGAAGATTCTGAAGGGGTATCTGCTCCAGCTGCTGCGACAACTGGGGCCTTCACACTCATCCCCGTGCCTAATGCTGCGTGGCTCGGTTCCAAGTTCTTCGGCCAAATAGGATTTGGCAGAGTGATTACTACGGGACCAGTTAGCTGCTGACGGAGGGGGATTGGATGAGGTAATGGTATTCGGGATGGGCTTACCCATGGAGAGGACCGACTCTGGGGCAGCCTGCAAGGCCACACCATTGGTGGAGTGTCCACTATGGTCATGGGTGTCCTGGAGGATTCCTATTGGAATCGGCCCTTCCTGGACTGCCGGCATGGGTAGTTGGGCCAAGCCAGTAGAGGGAGAGCCACCGGGACTTAGAGCTCCAGGAGGAAGACTCGAGTCTAGCCTTGGCACTGGCACTAAGGCCATTCCTGACTTAGTGGAAGGACTCGAACGTGGCTCAACACCCATGAGAGATGGAGCCTGGCACTGCCTGGCACCTTCAAGTGGCACTGGCTGTGCAGAGGTAGTCGTTGGAGGCCCGTGGACGGGTCTGGAGCTATGTGATTGCGGGGGCCCTGATATGGTATAAAGTTAGGAGGAGACTTAACATCTTGTCCTACCAGGACATCATAACCTCCCAGTATATAGGTTGCTACTGTGATGGTGCATATCTTCGAACAGTGAGGTCGTGTGACTCTCAACCGGACAGTAGGTAGGAACATCTTGCAAGGTTGAGGCTCTCTATCGTTATGAACTGGTGCCTATCAACCTTAGCTCTGTAAGGAATTTTATCCTCTCAGATGATGGAGACTTGCGCACCAGTGTCATCGAAAGCTCGGACCTGGTGGGCAGGATAGCGACCTCTTAGAGGTGCGACAAATATGGGGCCCTGAGCAGGGGGGCCTAGAGTGAATGGATTCGTCACAGCCATAGCAATGGCAGAAACATGAGCTTTTTAGGGGCATCCTGCCCAGGTAGCAGTGTGCCCATGCACTGCATGTGTCACAGAAACTCTAGCTAAAATCAGGCATGGGCCTGTTGTTTCTGTTCCAATGGCCGTTGTTTTTGTTATTATAATTGGGTAGTCCATTTGGAGGAGTGGCAGCAGCTTGCTGAGGAGGATCCACCTTTGAGAGGCACTGCTCCGTGGTGTGACCTAGTTTGTACCAATGCCCACACACAGGTTTCCGAGGAAGGTTATTGGGGCGCTGGGTAGGCTGAGAGGTGGCAGCAAGAGTGAGGGGGAGAGCAGGACGTATTTTCTTCTTTATATATTTATATTATTTATATATCATATATATATATATATATATATATTATATATATATATATATATAATATATATTAATTATATATAATGTATGTGTGCGTATGCATTTGTAAGGAGGGAGAGAATTTACTTAAGACGTAATTGATATCAATAACTTTCCATTCCATTTTTTCTGTGGAAAAACTTTTTGGGTCGTAGTTTGCCAAATATTAACAGGAGAGGTTCATTCTAATACTAGAATATGTAACAGAAGTGAAATGGAATACTTTCCCATTTCGGCCATCACTAACATAATAAGATACGAAAAGACTACCATTAGCTTGCCAATATGTTCACTTCAAAACTGGATACGGAGTGTTTGATCTCTATCATTCTTTTTTTAATTTTTAAGCATTTTCAACTTTTTACCGCGTCAAAGGGGTTTGGAAAATTGCTTTTATATTTAAAGTTATAATCCAGAGCACGTTCTTTCCTGGTTAATTCTGTTGCAGTGAGTATATTGCGCAAGAAATTGTTACATGTAAATGAAATTCGCGGTCATGAATAAGAGCACACTATCTTGTAATTACACAACTTTACATACATAAACATTTATGCATGTATATATATATATATATATATATATATATATATATATATATATATATAGCTATGATACTTAAGGAGCTTCGAGTAGGTAGTTGAGATTATTTTCTCTAACAAATTTCTTCCTTGAGGATCATGCTATTCTGAACACTCTACTATAAGATAGTAAAAAATCCTACGAAATTTACTGACAGGCTGGTTCCAGTAATTAGTCGCATGCTTTGCCTCTTAATTCTGAAGTTCTCCCTCCGTTATGAAAAGCACTAATAGTTAAACAAGATTAATAAAGCTGACCAAGTTTAAACTTTGATAGTTAATTCAGCTTTTACTGGAACGGTGTCGACATTTTTGTCTGTATTCTCAAAAGATGTTTATCTTCGTTCGGATGGTCAGTTCGGATTCTGAATAACGATCTTCAAAAGAGTCCTACTTATCTTAAAGATAACTGGTCATTCTTTCTGTAGTATTCTTACTCTGAAGAAGCTTTTGCTTCTTTCAATAATTTCTTTAGGTATTCAAGAATGTTCTGTTCGCTCTTCTGAACCTTCCATTTTTCACCATAACACCGCGCTAAATTTTTAAGAGCTTCAATCAGTATATATATTACATGCAGACCTACTCAATTCGGCGCTCATGTGATCCATTTTCTATCCATTTCAACTCTTTTATCATAGTGTTAATTTTATAAAACGTGAAATCCATATACATATATACATTACATTGGCAGAAGTTATGGAATTAATTTAATTTTGACACTTAAATTCCGCTCTATTTCAGTCACTCGATATAAATTTCACGTATATTTGTTAAATAAAACAAAAAAGACATCTGAAGTGAGCCCTCTTGGTCGGATAGTAAGTGGTATTTATAATAAATAATATTCGATAAAATCCATTGAAAAACCAAATACATTTGAAGATTGGCTTGCAATAAATAAGGGGAAAAACTATTCATGATTACCATTAATTAAGCTTTTTTGGTTGCAGTTCATTAACTGCAATATTCCATGTGACCTGGTCTTTTTTCGGATTTTTCTTTCATGTCGTTCATTTTTCTTCACTGCTCACAAAGAAACCCTCGAACGACTAATTAGTAATGAATATGTTTATTCTCGATGATTTTGATCATTTCTTAACTCTTAATGAAGTTCACATCACTCCATCTGAATTGTTGACCTTAATCCGATAATTCATCCGAATATCAACATGAACATTATAAATAAAGGATGTTTGCATTCAACTACATATGTGTTTAATCTTTGACACAAACCTACACACATACATATACACGCACACACACACACAAATATATATATATATATATATATATATATATATATATATATATATATATATATATATATATACGTATATATATATATATATATATATATATATATATATATATATTATATATATATATATATATATAGACTATGCGTGTGTGCGTGTGTGTTTGTGAAAGGTTTAAACGCGCATACGTAGATGAATGCTCACATCCTTTGAGTATGATGTTCATATTGATAATAGGGTGAATGATTGGATTAAGGTCAATTCAGATGGAGTGAGGTGAACTTCATTAAGAGTTAAAAATAATGACAATAATCGAGAACCAACTATATATAATATATACATATACTATATTATATGTGTGCGTGTTTTAATGAGTGTGTATATATATATATCTATATATATATATATATATACTATAACATATATATACATATACATATATATACATATATATATCATATATATATACATCTATACATATATATATATATACATATATATCCATATCTAATATTATATATAATATAATATATATATACATACGTCTATAATATATTACATATATAATAATTATTTATATAATTATTATATATATATAAAGATTAATACAATCAATTAAATTCAGTATGAGAATGAAAAATGATGGGTGCTTAGCCTTTTTGGTTGACCTCATACGAAGAAATAGTTATGGGTTTAAATGCAGTGTTTACAGAACCTACTAATATTTCTTCTTACGTGAATTTCTATTCCGGTCAAAGCAATAAGATTAAGAACTCGGTGTTTACATCTATGTTTTTAAGAGTATTACATATATGTAGCCCTGAATATACTGGTGAGGAAATAGATAAGATTAGGAATACAGGCAAGAAATTGAAATATCCGGACAACGGATTTGAAGCGGGAAAAAAAGACTATGTATCAAAACCAAAAAGAACCTTAAAACATGAAAAAAAAAATGTATACTGCTTTATAATAATAGTAAGAATGATATCACCTATCTTCTCATGAACTCTGGTATTAATGTCGCAATTAAGAACAATATAACAATGAAACATTGTCCCTTGAGAGTATATTGCGCTTTTTAGCCAAATAAATTTTGAAGGTGACACCCGCCTGTGAGCGGATCTGTAGTCACAAACATTTGTGTATGTTCGCCAGTGCTGTCTCTGTAGTATATTTATTTATGACTTCTATTTATGGCTTACAATTAAAGCCGAAACAGTTCAGGACCTACACACCCTCCCTTATTTTTTACCCGTGGTAATGTGCGATAAATGAATCACGTACTGAAGTTATTATAATCATATTGTATATATATATATATATATATATATATATATATAATATATATATATAATATATATATATATATATATATATATATATATATAAATAGATGGTCACCATAATCCGGTATTGTTTGAACAGTACTATCATCGTTATTCATCAACATAGAAGAAAAGTAAGAGCATATTTGGAATCATCATGAAAATGTCATCAGAATTATGTTTTCTTTTTCTCTACAACTAATATTGAAGAAATTAGCATGGCCAGACATCTCGCCAAACATCCGCATCAAAATGGGAGCCGGTTAAAAACCATCTGCTGTAAAATCTGCATTTATGCTCCGACTGGTTCAATTCAGTCCAGTAGTTTCGCCGTCATGAGCGAACATACATACATACATAGTCCGAGTCGATAAAAGACGTCACTGAAGTTCTGATTTCTCCTCTGTGCGCTGGTTTGATTCCACGAGAGGACGAAATTATAATCAACTAAAAAATTTCCTTCGGTTAACATATCAAGAAAATATTTTAATTCCGAGGTAAATCGAATTGGATATTACAAGACATTTGTAGTCTAATGCATGTATATGAATAATGGTGATGCAATAAAAATTCAAGATACACACACACACACACACACACACACACACACACACACATATATATATATATATATATATATATATATATATATATATATATATATAATATATATATGCCTAACATTCCAACTTTCTGACCCATATATGTATGTCTATAAATGCGCATGTCTAGATGTATATACATAATTATATTACATATGTTACATATATATGTGTATACACATTAATATATATATATATATATATATATACATTTAATACATATACATATATGGGTCGGAGAGTTGAGTAAAATTGGCTGGTATGTTAGGCCTTAGTCGCATGCCCAGGAAAAACCTAGAGTATTTAGTACTTAAGGTTCCATTACCTTTTATGACCTTTGTATTGGAATTGCTAATGCCCTGGACTCGCACTCAAAAGATCATGATTCGGTCCCATGGCGAGTAAAAAATCTATTTCTGTGAAACACGTTTCTGTGTGCTAATAGAAAGGGCTAATGTTAGCAATTCAAGCGCTGATAGATCGGGGAGTACGTATTTGACTCCGTTCGGTAATGTTGTGTTTCGTGCTTGAATCATGACATCACAGATTTGAGTTCCTGGAGTTGTGAAGTATGCAATTGAGATCTCTAATAAAATATATATATATTAAGTTATATACCATTAGGAAGATCTTAGATCATTTTGTATGTGCATCTTTTTTATCATGCACAGCCTAAATAAACTTGCATCTTGCTCTTTTTTTTTTTTAAATGGTGTTGGCCTACATTAAGGAATCTGACATAGACCACATTAATTGAAATGAAGCATAGACTTATGCAGCCAGTTTCGATGTTAGGGTATTAATTCATCATAACCCTGCATGTCAAAAGTTAACATCACAGAGATTAGGCCTACACATCAATTTTATATTTTGAGGCAATGACAGGATAAGCCTACTCGTCAATTTCTTATATTTTGAGCAATGACAAGACAGAAGCCTACTCGTCAATTTCGTATATTTTGAGGCAACGACAGGGCATGAGGCTAAACGTCAAAATCTTATATTTTGAGGTAATGACAGAGCATAGCCTGCATATCAAATTCTTTTATTTTAAGGCAATAACAGGGTATAGGCCTATGCATCAAATTTTTATATTTTGAGACAATGACATGGCCTGGGCCTACACATCAAACTCATATTTTGAGGCAATGACAGGGCATAGGCCTACACGTCGAATTCTTATATTTTGAGGCAATGACCCGGCATGGGCCTACACATCAAACTCTTATATTTTGAGGAAATGACAGGGAATAGGCCTACACGTCAAATTATTATATTTTGAGACAATGACAGGGCATAGGCCTACACATCGAATTCTTATATTTTGAGACAATGACAGGGCATAGGCCTACACGACAAATTCTTATGTTTTGAGACAATGACAGGGCATGGGCCTACACGTCAAATTATTATATTTTGAGACAATGACAGGGCATGGGCCTACACATCAAACTCTTATATTTTGAGACAATGACAGGGTATAGGCCTACATGTCAAATTATTATATTTTGAGACAATGACAGGGCATAGATAGACCTACACGTCAAATTCTTATATCTTAAGACAATGACAGGGCATAGGCCTACACATCAAATTCTTATATCTTAAGACAATGACAGGGCATAGGCCTACACGTCAAATTCTTATATTTTGAGACAATGACAGGGCATAGGCCTACACGTCAAATTCTTATATTCTGAGACAATGACAGGGCATAGGCCTACACATCAAATTATTATATTTTGAGACAATGACAGGGCATAGGCCTACACGTCAAATTCTTATATTTTGAGGCAACGACAGGGCATGGGCCTACATATCAAATTCTTATATTTTGAAGCAATGACAGGGCATAGGCCTACGCATCAAATTCTTATATTTTGAGGCAATGACCGGGCATAGGCCTACACATCAAATTCTTATATTTTGCGTCAATGACAGGGCATGGGCCTACACGTCAATTTCTAATTACAAGTAGTTTTCTACCCATATCTGTAGGAAATAGTGTAGCTTTTAATTAATATAATAGTTTCAACTCCACGATATATAATGTATATGCATAAAGTGGAATGTACATGTATAAGCAAGAGCACATACACATACATGCATGAATGGCCAAATCTTATGACTATCTCAGCCTAAGCGTGGATGGCCAAATCTTAGGACTGTCTCAGCCCAACATACAACAATCAAACTGCTTTCAATGAACAATATTGAAAATATATTTAATAAAGGGATAACAAATTATATTACTGTGATAAGTAAATGTAAGGCTGCTGTAGCATTTCTATGAAAATGAAGACTATGGTAGGAAGGCATCATAAGATACTTAACAAATTAGAAAAATATATGACAGCTGAAAAGTTATGCATGAGATGATCCACACCAGGTTGCGAGTAGCCCATGAATCACTTGGTTTTGGGGGCATTCTTGTAGAGTCTCTCTCTCTCTCTCTCTCGCTCTCTCTCTCTCTCTCT